>NW_016813597.1:170027-205833 GCF_001698545.2 Rhinopithecus bieti | reverse complement strand
GGGACAGCATTAGGAGATATACCTAATGTAAATGACAAGTTAATGGGTGCAGCACACCAACATGGCACATGTATACATATGTAACAATCCTGCACTTTGTGCACATGTACCCTAGAACTTAAAGTATAATTTAAAAATAAAAGGTGGGGGAGGAGATGCATGAACAGGGAGTAGGTCACAAAGATCACATGCTTCAAAGGGCAATAAAGATCACAAGGCAAAGGCAAAATTAGAATTACTGATGAGGATCTACGTCCAGCTGTGCACATATTGTCTTGATAAACATTTTAACAGGAAACAGGGTTCAAGAACAGAAAACCGGTCTGACCAAAATTTACCAGGCTGGAATTTCTCAATCCTAATAAGCCTGAGGGTACTGCAGGAGACCAGGGCATATCAGTAGCTAAGACACACAGTGTCTTTCATATTGGCTGGCTCAAGTTATGGGAGTCATTATGACACCTGCAAACTGAATGAAGACATATGTGACAATCCCACAACTAGGTAAGGAGGGAGTGAGCAGGAGAATCACATCACCTGGGTGCTGTGTCAGAGATATTTACAACCTTCTCTGAGGGCAGTGACCAGGCAGGAGAGTCACATCATGTTGTTGCTGGGCTGGAATTATGTCATAATTTGTTCTGAGAGTAGGGACCAGGCAAGAGAGTCACAGTACCTGTGTTTTTAGCCAGAGTGTTTATAATCCCCTCCTGAAAGCAGGACTAAGGCATCAGAGTCCCTTCACCTTGTTGCCAGGTCTAACGATGTGTCATAGTGTCTTCTGTGGCTAGACCCAATCAGCAAAGGCACATTACCAAGTGCTGGCTCCAGTGATGTGTCGCAATGCTTTTGGCATGGCCCAGGCAGAAGAGGAAATTTGAAACACCTAAGTGGTGAAGAAAAAGACACATCTTAATAACGTTGTGGGCAGACCCATGCAGGAGAGTCACATCACCTAGGTGTTGGACCCAGCCATATTTCACAATACACAATATACGTGGGGCCCAGGCAGGAGAGGAGAGTTTCATCACACGCTTACTGGGCTCAGAATATGTCACCATCTTCCCTGTGCACAGGGTGCAGGCAGAAGAGGAGAGTCACATTTCCTAAGTGATAGATGTAGATATATGTTACAGGTCTTCTATGGTCAGGGCCCAGGCAGGAGCCTTTTATTTTCTAGATGTTTAGTGCAAAAATATGTCACAATACCCTAAATATCCAGGGCCCAGACACAAGAGGAGTGTCATGTTACCTAGAGTTTGTGTCCAGTAATATGTCACAGCCCCCACTTTTTGTAAGACCCGGGCAGAAGAGGAGAGACACATCACATAGGGAATAGACATAAAAAATATATTAAAATGCCTTTGTGAGAAGGACTTACGTGAGATAGTAGTTATCACCTAGGTGTGATAACATGCAATATGTCACAACACACAATGTATGCAGGGCCCAGGAAGGAGAAGAGAGTCACATCACCTAGGTACGGAGCACATCAACACATAAAAATTCCTTATTGGTCAGAGTCCAAGATGTTGAGAGAGTCACATCACCTAAAAGCTTGGTTCAGCAATATGTCACAATACTGAGTGAAGACCCCAGGCAGGACAGTGAGTCACATCACCTAGCTAAGAGACCCAGAGATATGTTACAATGCTTTTTCTGACAAAGTTCCAGGCAAAAGAAACACATCATCTGGTTTCTGGATCCAGTGATATGTCACAATTCTTTCTGTGGTCTGGGTGCAGGCAGAGGTGAGGAATCACATTTTCCAGGTGTTATGTCACAATGCCTACTGTGGGGATGATCCAAGCAAGAAACTCAAATCACCTTGGTAATAGTCCAAGCAATTTGTAATAGTGCCTTTAGAAGCAGGGATAAGGCAAAAAGTGACATCTCTTTGGTGTTGTGTCCAGTGATTTTTCACAATGCTTCCTATAAATATTACCAAGGCAGAACAGGAGACTCACATCTTTTTTCAAGCTTAAACTTTCTAAAAGGTTAGCAGTGTTCTCTCTAAAACACAGAGCTGCTCACATTACAGCCCGGCTCCAAATCCCATTTGATGGCTCATAACAGCCTACACAGCTGAGTCCCCATCCATTTTCCTAAGGCCAAACATCTTTTATCATGTCAACGCTACACAACACTCCCAAACTATACTCTCTTATCACACTCTGCTTCTTATCCTACCCTGCACTCAAATAAGTCTCATATTTTAATACTTCAAGTCCTGTACTTAAACTGCTTTTTTGCCCAAATTTGGATTTATTCTTTCCCACATTCTTCTACACATGGAAAACCTGCATATTTCAGGGTATCACCTTTTCTTTCCACTGCAACTTCTCACTTGTTGATTCTCCACTTGTTCTTGCTGGTTGTGAGGCACTGGTGAATTTTAGAACTAGAACCATATTATATCCATCATTGTAGTTCTAGAGCCTGGTACCAGGTGTAGGTGTCAGAAAATGGTTCCCAATGCAAGCTTGCTGAAAGTGATATTCAACAGATGAGAAAAGAAAGAAGCCAGAAGGCTGGTCTACTAATCCAGATTGCTTTTCACTATTGTTTTGCTGAAACTCTCCCAATGTCATGAGAAAAATAACTGATAATAATACTAGTAGTAAATACAGAAGATAAGTCAGTTAAAATTGAGCTGGTAGCATGCATGATTTCAATTCTCTATTTATTCCTAGTCTCAAAATAGTCCTTATCCACAGATAGGAAGAAACAGGAAACAGACCCTCAAGTGCCTATCACAATGCAAGATTTGCCAATTTCATAACTTGCTCAGGTACCCTCGTGAAAGAATTTAGGCACACTGGTGACCCCATCTCAAACACATCCACAAAAGACAGAAGGTCTTCCTCTCACTGTCCTCCAGTACATGTGGCTCCTGCTTAAAAAGCAAAACAACAAAGAAATCATACCTCCCAGAGGCTATCACAGTTGATCTTGGACAAATCTTTAGATTAGGTTAGTAGTCAAGTCAATTCAATTGTTGCCCTTCCTTGGCTCATATCATATGTTATGAACTTCTTAGGATCACCCCAATGCAAATTCTGAGGCAAAAGCTTGAGTTTCTTTATTATGTAAGTAACGATAACCTATTATAACAAGCCAATAGACCTATTCTCAAGGCGTTGGCCCTACCCAAAGCAAAACTAAATTTCCCAAACACTTATGAGTTTACAGCTTCAAATCTCTTCAAAAGTAGGCTTCATATGCGTCCTTGAACAGGGCTCAGCACTTTCAGTGAGGTTAAAAGTGGGTGTCCACAAAAAAGTTTTCAAGAGATGAGAGAGTCCCCCACTACCCACCACACAGAAGAACAGCAGATCGCAGAGTCCATGCCCACACTTTTTCACTTCTGGAATATTTCCCCCCATGTGAAAGACCACCTGTTTTTCACACACTATCCTTTCCAATGAGAACATAGTAAAAATTTGATCCTTGATAGGCTTTGTTCAGGGTTTCACTCCACTTTTCCACTGGGTCTCAGTCTGCCAGCATTCTGCTTTAGTGTCTTGTTGAACTCCCCCTCTTTAAGGCCACACAAATCCAAGTCGGTCAGTTCATGTACTAACACGACCTCTGCAAGCCCCTCAGTCTGCAGAACACCAATCTCCATTCCTGACCATCATGGAAGGGAAGGTCTAACTTATGTCCTCAAATATTAGCTAAAATTAGCTGTTGAATAGGTAAGCTGTGATTTATTTCTGGAAACCAGAACCCTGTCCTGGCACACTTATACTTTTTCCTTGGTGTGCCCATCTTTTCCCTTGATGTGCCTAATGGGGAGAACTCTGCACACAGGAGGTTTTCAGTTAGCATTTGTTTGGTGAACGAATCGTGTCTCTATAGTAGGTAGTCTGGCAGGGGTCAGAAGCACAGCCCTGGAGACAAACTTAACTGTTTGAGTTCTAATAGCTGGCCCCCTCTCTGGGTCTCTCTTTTCTCATGTGAATCCTGAGGATAATAATTACATCTACATCCCTCTGTCATAGAATTGTAATGAATGAAAAAGACGATGCATAAAAAAAAAAAAAAAAAAAAAGGATGCTGGAAGCTAGTGCTTAATAATTGTTAGATCTTATGACTTCTGCTCTTACTGCTATCATGCTGAGTGTGTTTCCACGTAAAAAAGCTAACAACCAACAAAGTGTGAAAATTAAAGTACAACTTTTGATTATTGACTTATCAGACGGGATTCCTATCAATTAATAGGTCTAGCAGAGGTAGAAGAGAAACAGAATAAGTCATAGGTCACAATCCCCACTGTGAGCAGGAACCAGGCAGGAGAAGTGAGTCCTAACAATGTCCCCTGTGGGCATTGTCAAGGCAGGATAACAAGGCCACATCACTAGGTGCTGGGTCCAGTGATAACTCACAATCCTGTATGTGGGCTGGGCCCAGGCTAGAAAGTTAAATCACTCAGGTGCTGGCCAGAGGCATATATCACATTTACACTTGTAGGAAGGTCATAAAATCATATTTACAATCCAGCACATGTCTTGTTTCTGAGTATGTGAGTTAACACCTTATGTATGCTGGGTCTTAGTACATGTTTATCTCAATAATAAACTGGATCTGTGCATGAGAGGCACAATCCTTCCTGTGTCCTGTTTTAGCTGAGTGAGTTACAGCCTCGCAGGTGTGCTGAATATTGGTCTTAGAGTCATCAACCTACCTATGGATCAGATTCACATAGGAGAGTCACAGTACCTGTGTTTTCAGCCAGGGATATGTTACAATCCCCTCCTGAAAGCAGGACTAAGGCATCAGAGTCCCTTCATCTGGTTGCTGGGCCAAACAATATGTCAGAATGTCTTCTGTGGCTAGGCCCAATCAGCAAAGCCACATTACCTAGTGCTGGCTCCAGTGATGTGTCACAATACTTTTAATTGGAATGGTCAAGGCAGAAGTGGAAATCTGAAACAGCTAGGGGATGATCAAAAAGTCACATCCTAATAACCTTGTGGGCAGGACCCATGCAGGAGAGTCGCATCACCTAGCTGCAGGGTATGTCACAATCCCTTCTGTGGGCTGGGCCCAAACAAGGAGAGTCAAATAACTTGGGTGCTGGGAAGAGGCACATTTCACATCTGTAAGGAAGTCCAAGAATAAGATTAAAAATTCCACACATGTCCAAGTTCTAGGTATGAGAGTCAATGCCTCCTCTATGTTGCTTCTACATACATGATCCACAATCTCTACAATGGACTGAATCCACTCATGAGAGCCTCATTTTTTTCTGTGTACTGTGTTCCCTTAATAGAATCAGTCTCACAGGTATGCTAGATTTTTGTCTGAGAGACACCAATCAGTCTTTGGACAAGATCCACTTATGATAGTCAATTTTCAAACTTTTGACTGTCTCCAGGTATGAGATTCAGAACTTCAACAGTGGGCTGTGAAAGGATGATCATCTTTACCGTTTGCTGTGTGTGTGTAAAAGTGTCACAATCTTACATTTGTTCAGGGCCATGTTAAGACATGTTCTGTATCACCCAAGGGCTTTATGTGGTATGCATGGGAGTCACAATTTCCTGTAAATCCTTTATACTGGTATGGACCCATGATAGTGTCTGTAGCTTTAACCCCAGGTATGACAGTCAACATCTTTCTAATTGGCTAGGTCCAGATAGGAGAGTTTTTAACCTGCCAGAGCTGGGTTTAGAAATGAGTCACCATCACAACTCTGAACAGAAATTCACAAATGAATGTCACAATTTTAACTGTGGACTGCATCCATGTGTGAGATTAAGTTTCTCACTGGTGGGCTTTGTCCACGTGTGAGGGTGACAGTCCTAATGGTTGTCAGAGTGAGCACACAAGCAACACAATCTCATCTGCATGCTAGGCTTTGTGATGACACTCTCTCTACCACCCAAGGGCTTTATAAAATATGTGAAAAAAAAAAATATGTGAGAGAGTGTTAACCTTTTACAACCTTCATACAGAAAGGAAATCCAGGATTTTACCCATTTTCATACACAGCTACGATAGACAGTATTTGTCCTCTTGGCTGGTTCAAAATATTAGAGTCATTATTATACCTGTTTACTGAGCCAATATATATGTCAAGACCCTACCTGCGTATAGGGAGCAAACAGAAGAGTCATGTCACCTAAGTGCTGGGCCAGGGATATGTGACAATCTTTTCTGAAAAGAGGGACCAGGCAAAAGAGACACATCACCTGGGTTCTCAGCCAAGGATATGTTAAAATTCCCAACTGAAATCAGGGCACAGACAACAGCAACACATCGCTCAGATTCAGGGCTCAGTGACAATGTCACACTGTGACCTTTGGGTAATACTCAGGCATGAAAGACACATCACCTGATTTCTGGGTTTCACAATATGTAGCAATCTTTCCTTTAAGCAGCATGAACATAGAGGAGGAGAATCATATCTCTTAGGTGACGGATGCAAAGATATGTCACAAGGCCTCTGGTGGGCATAGCCCAGGCAGGAGTCTCTCATTCATGGTAAGTTAGGAGCAGTATTAAGTCACAATACCCAGCATATGCAGCACCCAGGCAAAAAAGAAGAGTTACATTACCTAGGTGCTTAATCCAATGATATGTTACAATAACCTTTTTTTCTTTTCTTTTCTTCTTTTTCTTTTTCTTGGCAGGGCCCAGGTAGAAGAGAAGAGTCACATCATCTAGGTAATGAACGAAAATATTTGTCATTATTTCCCTGTGGGCAGGGCTTGTGCAGAAAAGTTGCATCTTCTAGGTGTTGGACTCAGTGATATATTATAAGGTCTGCAACACTTTGAAAGGAGAGGAGAGTCACATCACTTAGGTGCTAGGCCCAGCAATACATCTCAATCACTTATTGGGCAAAGCTCAAGCAGTAAAAAAGAATCACATCATCTAGGTTCAGAATATAGCAATGTATCACAATAGCCCCTGAGAAGAGGGCCCTGGAAAGAGAGTCACATTGGTGAGAATCTCAGAGATATGTGGCAATTCCATTTTTGGGTATTGACAAAAATGAAGAAAGTCCCATAACCTAGAAGCTGGACACAGCTCTCTGACACAATCACCCTAGTGGGCAGGTCCATTAGGGAGAAGAGTATCACATCATGTAGGTGCTGGGCAAAGTGACATGTCAAAATCCCCATGGTGATAGGTCCAGAGACACATCACAATGACCCCTTTAGGCAGAGACTAGGCAGAAGAATTACATCACTTATGTGTTGGGTCTAGTGGTAAGTCACTCTCATTTATGTGGACATGGCCCAAGCAGAACAGCAGAGTCACATTACCTAATTGCTGGGCCAAAAGATATGTCACAATCTTTTACATGGACCAAACCCAGGTATAAGAGAAGAGTAACATCAGATAGTAGGTGTTACCAGAGATATGTCACAGTGCCTTGTATGAAAGACCCAAGCAGTCAAAATGCATTACTTGGTTGCTTAACTAGGGATATATTACAATCTTTCCTGTGGACATGATGCAGGCAGAAGAGGAGAGTCATATCTCATAGGTGATGGATGCAGAGACATGTCACAAGGCTCCTATCGGAAGGATCCAGACTGAAGCCTTCTGTCTGCTAGGGTTTGGGTCCAATGATATGTCACAATACCCAAATTATGCATAGCCTAGGCAAAAAAAGGAGAGTCACATCACCTAGGTACTGGGTCCAATGATATATTACAATTTTCTATTTTGGCAGGGCCCAGGCAGAAAGAACAGCTACATCACCTAGGTGATGAATGAAAATACATGTTATAATAGTTTTGTAGGCAGGACCCCTGAAGGATAGTCACATAACCTAGGTGTTAGACCCAGAAATATGTCACAATATATAAAGTATGCAGGGCTGGGACATGAGACAACAGTTACTTCATTTATTTGTTGAGCCCAGTTATACAATCATTTTTTGGGCAAAGCCTGAGTAGTAGAGGAGAGTCACATCACCTAGGTGCTGGGTCCAGCAATGTGTCACAATACCTGCTGAAGGGAGGGTACAGGCAAGAGAATCATATCACTTAGGTGAGGGACCCAGAGATATCTCACAATACCCCCCGTGGGTAGAACTCAGGAAAAAGAAGAGAGTCACATAATCTAGAAGCTGGGCCCAGCTATATGTTACAATCACCCCAGTGGACAGGTCCCAGGCATGAGGGTAAAGTTATATCACATAGGTGCTGGGCCGAGCCATTTGCCACAATCTTCACTGTGGACAGACCCCAGGAAAAAGAGGACAGTCACATCATTTAGGTTACAAAACCTGAGTTATGTCACAGTTACTTGTTTGGACAGAGGCGAAGAAGAAGTATCACATAACCTGTGTGCTGGACTAAGTAATATGTCACTCTCTCTCTTTTTTTGTTTTTTTTGAGACGGAGTCTCGCTCTGTCTCCCGGGCTGGAGTGCAGTGGCCGGATCTCAGCTCACTGCAAGCTCCACCTCCCAGGTTTACGCCATTCTCCTGCCTCAGCCTCCCGAGTGGCTGGGACTACAGGCGCCCGCCACCTCGCCCGGCTAGTTTTTTGTATTTTTTAGTAGAGACGGGGTTTCACTGGTTTAGCCAGGGTGGTCTTGATCTCCTGACCTCGTGATCCACCCGTCTCGGCCTCCCAAAGTGCTGGGATTACAGGCTTGAGCCACCGCACCCGGCCACACTCTCTCTTTTTTAGGCATGGACCAGACAGGAGAGAAGAGTCATATCACCTAAGCTCTGGATTCACAGATATGTCTCAGTCTCTTTTTTGGGCAATGCTCAGGCAAGAGAGCAGAGTCACATCAAGTGGCTGATGGGCCCAGAGATATATCACATTGCCCCCTGTGGACAGGGACCAGGCAGGAAATTCACATCACCTTGGTGGTAGAATGAGCAATATATCACAGTACGTTTTGAGGGCAGAGTCAAAAAGGTAACATCATCTTGGTGTTGAGTGCAGCAATATGTTATAGTTTTCTTTGTAGGCAGAACCTATAAAGATGGGAAAAGATGGGAACAGTCAAGAGAAGAGAGTCATATCACTTCTGTGGTGGACACAGAGATACCTCATAATGCTCTCTGTAGGCAGGGCCAGGGCATAAGAGTTACACAACCTGGGTGTTAGACCAAGCAACTTGTCACAAGGGCTGATGTGGGCCAGACACAGACAGAAGAGTCACATAACCTGGGTTTGGGGCTCAGTTATATGTCAAAATGCCCACTGTGGGCAGTGGCAAAGCAGGAGAGGAGATTCACATCACCTGCATATAAGACCCAGTGATATGTTACAATTCCCCTGTGAGCAGCAGTAAAGCAGAAGAATAGAGTAACATCACCTAGGGTCTGAGTCCAGTGATACGTCACAATTCCACCTGGGCTGGGCCTGGGCAGATATGTCAAATCACGAAGGTTCCGTGAGGTGCATATGTCACAATCACACCTGCAAGAAGTCCCAGTAATGAGATTAACAATCTCGCACATGTCCCGGTTCCAGGTATGAGAGTCAACACCTGTGAATTGGATCNTTGGGGCTCAGTTATATGTCAAAATGCCCACTGTGGGCAGTGGCAAAGCAGGAGAGGAGATTCACATCACCTGCATATAAGACCCAGTGATATGTTACAATTCCCCTGTGAGCAGCAGTAAAGCAGAAGAATAGAGTAACATCACCTAGGGTCTGAGTCCAGTGATACGTCACAATTCCACCTGGGCTGGGCCTGGGCAGATATGTCAAATCACGAAGGTTCCGTGAGGTGCATATGTCACAATCACACCTGCAAGAAGTCCCAGTAATGAGATTAACAATCTCGCACATGTCCCGGTTCTAGGTATGAGAGTCAACACCTGTGAATTGGATCCAAGCAGATGAGTCACAACCTCAACAATTGACTTGATCCATGTGTGAGATCCTATTTTCTATTTGCATTACTATTAGTACCAGTACCTATTGATTCTTCCACATTCTACGTCTTTCTTCTGTATGAATGTACATACAAATATTGATATATATATACACACAAGATTATATGAGTATATCTATGTAAATATGTGCACAAATACTTTTCCTCAAGAGACATTTTTCAATCTCTTAGCATATTCTAAGGGTGCAGATATAGAATTATTTCTCTTCTCTGTCTCCATAGCATGTCAGAATGGAATATAGCTATACAACGTTGTTTGTATAGACAAACAAAGCTTCACTTTCGGGGCAAGGTCTGGGAAATAAGCTGATAGTAAAGCCATGTAATACTTTCTGTCCAGGTTAGCATTTCTGGACCTTGCTTTCCTTCTCATTGTATGCATGAACTATTCTCATCCACCACTGGGGGCCCGTCTTGATTAATCTACAGTTGTTATTTAGAGAACTGGCTGATTGAATCCACCTGCGCTGATCTAATTGATTGAACTCACCTGGGCAGTGCTTACAGTCCAATTAAAATATTATGGGCTCAAATATTGGCTGAATGGAGTCACCTGGGCTAACCTAATTGGCTAATTTTAATCTCCTTAGGATCAGCTAATTGACTGTAATTACATGGTTTGAGTTAATTGGCTGATTGAAATCAAAAGTGCTGACCTAATTGGCTGCTTGAAATCACCTGGAATGAAGTACTTGATGGAATTTACCTGATCTGAGTTAATTGGCTGATCAGAATTACCTAGACCAGTCTAACTGGTTAATTGGAATAAACTGGGCTGAGCTAATTGGCTGATTCAAATAATCAGGGCTGAGTAAATAGGCTGATTGTATTCACCTCCCCTGAGGAGACTAAGTAGGAAAATGACCTCTGACATACTTTTTGACAGTTTTACTTTTATTGCCCAGGCTGAATGAAGTGCAATGGTGCGATCTCAGTTCATCACAACCTCTGTCTCCTGGGTTCAAGTGATCCTCCTGCCTAAGCCTCCCGAGCAGCTGAGATTAATGGTGCCTGCCACCATGCCTGGCTAACTTTTTTGTATTTTTGGTAGAGACAGGGTTTCTTCATATTGATCAGGCTGGTCTCAAACTCCTGAACTCAGGTGATTTGCCCGCCTTGGCCTCCCAAAGTGTTGGGATTACAGGCATGAACCACTGTGCCTGGCCTTACTTACTTTTAATTTGTTTTATTTATTTATTCATTTTTATAAGACATACTCATAAATAGATATTACATAGACCTATCTGCCACTCCAGATTCAGGGATCTGAGCTTGACTCCATTTTGATAGGTTGAGGGCAATGGAAGTCATCTCCCATCCCTTTGGAATGGCACTCACCCATCTGCACCTGTGGCAGCTCCACCCAGGCTCATGCCCTAGGCTTCAAGGCTCACCACAGTGGCCTTCCTACTCATAGCAGCATACCATCCTAAGGGCTCTGGTGGGGAGGGGTTACCGCCCTCACCACTCCTGTCCACTCTCAACTGCTGGCAACAGCTGGGTATGGGCCCAGTGCTTCAGCACCATTCATTTTCAGGGCTAATTGATTCCACAGGTGAGTTGTTAAACAGTCCTTAGCAGATTCCACCATCCACAGCCCTCATGCTGTCTATATCAACCAACACCTCTTCTGGGATCTGATGAGCATGAGTATCAGGCACCTTATCCCGGAGTTTGATTAATCCCACAGCACCAGTTCTGCTTACCAAAAGTGGCCCACTAGGCACTTGAATTCCATGCCCAGCTGCACCCCAGTGAGCCAGGCTTCTTGCCCATCTCTCGGGACCGACTCGTGTTCAACTACTGTTCACATGGAACTCTTCTCCACTTCGACCTTCAAAGTTCTCATTTGAATATTTGCTACTACTATCCGTATGTGTTTGCATATGTTTATATATCTATATATATTATATCTGTTAATAAATCTTCAAGTTGAAGTGTGAAAAGGAATCTGAAATTTGCTTTCAGCGTTCCAGTCTATCTTGAATTTACAGACCTTGGCTTTTCTACTCCTATTCAAGAAATCACTTCTTCAGCCAACCAAACCAATTGCAAATTGTATTCTAATGTCACATATGGGATGATTGCCATAATTACTTAATTGCTTTAATCTCCTGTGACAACCCTTGTAAATCTGCCATTATATTCCAGTGGTTGTCAGGGATAAATGTGCAACATTGTGTCCCTACAAGGGCACAGGTTCCACCCTGGGCAGCTGTGACTATGTCTAAGGCCATCTGGTTTCACAACACCACCTTCCTGGTCTGATCAACTTCATCAGTTAACAAAAAGAGGGCAACTCAGATATAACTCAGGGCCTGAGCTGTGTCCTCTACAAAAGCTGCAACCCGCTTTTCTATAGTAATGCCACCTGCTCCAGGGATAGTTGTTGCTAAGGAATAGAACCACCAGGGGGGCCACTGCACTAACAAAAAGCAGGAATGCAGTGCCTCCATGTGTGATCCATGTGTGAAATCCTATTTTCTATTTGCATTACTATTAGTACCAGTACCTATTGATTCTTCCACATTCTACGTCTTTCTTCTGTATGAATGTACATATAAAGATTGATACATATACAAGATTATATGAGTATATCTATGTAAATATGTGCACAAATACTGTTCCTCAAAAGATATTTTTCAATCTCTTAGCATATTCTAAGGGTACAGATGTAGAATTATTTCTCTTCTCTGTCTCAGTAGCATGTCAGAATGGAATATAGCTGGAATGGAATTATGCAGATGACTAGGCTATGTGGGAAGAACAGTGGCATGCACATAGGGCTACCCCCCAGGTACAACATCCAGTTCAACTGGCTGGCAGATGTGGCCACCCTGTGTTTTCACACAACCATAAACTCCCGGGGGCACAAAGTCCATGGGTGCCCCCAGCCTTGGTAAGGGCACTTGTTTCACCACACCCTTGGTGTGGTGACATGTGTTATGTTTGCACAAATCTCAGCGGGCAACCCTCCCACAGTGACTTTACCCCAGTGCTGCTGTGTGCGTTGTGGTATCTGCAATGGGGATACCAAATATTCTCCCATTAGACAGCCCCATCATTATAGATGCTATGAGTCAGCTGGGGGCAGGCTGGCCATGGGTTTTGCGACACTCCTTGTCCAAAGCCTGCTGTGTTGCATCCCACCGATTGTTTGTGGGACCCCAAGTCTCTAGCCATGTCTAGTTCTGCACTGAAGCTAGCTTTATGTACCAGGGCAAGTCGTCTGCAGCTGCTGCTGGAAGGGCAGTGCAGATTGAACTGTTGGAGACTTGGTCACCTCAGTGTAGGTGTGGGCCCAGTTCAGGATGCTGTTGGAGCTTGCCAACCCACGGCTGGAATGACAAAGCAGGCACAGGTACTAACAGGGACAAATCATGTTCCTTAGGCAAAATACAGGCCAACATTTTATCTCTGGTTAACAATGCAGCCACCAGGGGCTTCTGCTCTGGGCAATGGTACCACATCTTATCTGCTCTCCATAGTTCTTTTGGGTCCTCTACCTGTGCTAAAATTACATGCTAAATTTACTCCTCCATGAGACATATGAGTACATATATGAGTACTGTGTATGTTTCTCCTATATCTGAATATATTCTGAGGGTGGACATTTTGCATGGTCTGGACTTACACACCATGGCCAGAGAATTCAGACTCCAAATTAGTGTAGTAAAGCTGAGACTTCATGGACATATACATAACCAGGCCCAAGTTCTGCCAAAACCCCGATGGGTTACCTCCACAGGTGAATACCATTTGCCAGGGGCAGGGGGCATACAGAGATAATGAGACTATTAAGAAGTTAGAGAAGATGCAAATAATGCATCTCACCCATATTCCCTACAATTCTCCAGTATGGCCAGCCAGAAAGCCTGATGGAACTAGGCGATGACAGTGGATTATCGGAAACTGAATAAAGTAACACCACCTCTGCATGCAGCTGTACCTTCCATCACGGACTTGATAGACCACTTGACAATGGAACTGTATAGTGCCACTCTTCTCAATTAACATTGCTAATGACATGAGTACATATGTCTCATGGAGGAGGGTCCCTTTTCTGGCCATTCACCTATGAATGGTCAATCATGGAGGCCACACATTAAATACCCAAGGAGTAACATATTAGTCATACTGTAGACCTTCCCCCCAGGGGGCAGCAATAGCCAACCATCTGCCATGAGGGGCTTGGAGGGTCTGTGGCTAACCCAGGGTTTTTTTGTTTGTTTATTTCCCTACCTTTAAGGGTGCTGGGGAAGGCAATAACAACTTGCTATTTATCCCTGTATTTAGTAGGAGAAGGTCATCCTTCCTCTTATAGATTTGGCCACAGAGCCTGGCCCTACATAGGTCAGTGACTAGTTAATTCTGTAACTTATAGGTAGTTAACCACAAAGTGAAGTCTTAACAAACTGCCCAGCTGTTGCTGCAGATTACCATAGGTGTTACCTCTTTGGTGATCACTATTTACACTGCCCTGAGTTTAGCTTATTACTACTTTGCTCACACTTGGTATTAAATCATACAGTGTCAGTACTAGACTGGACTGCAACAGCAATCCGGGCAGTAGTAGCACTCCAGCTAGACCTAGCTGTGTACTACACCCTATTAGAAATGGGGAGATGCCCTTCCTGATGGTGAAGGCTCAGGATCTAGGGGTGCCTCAGGCCCCATGGCCTTATTTCACAGGACTACAGGTCCCAAGACTTCTTGAAATCCTACTGCTAAGGGACTTGTACTCAGCATACTCCACTGCCCAAGTAGGCACCCCACTTCGCTAAAGTGGATGTTTGTGCCATCCCAATCCGGGGGAGGGGGTTGGAGTGGTTCTTACCCGTTAATGCACCCATCCTGCTTTTGGGTAAGTTATCCACACGACAAGTGTAACCCATCCTGCCATACTCTTATGAGCCTTAAAGGCAGCATATGCAGTTGCTAACAGTTTCTTTATTAATGGATAATGAAGCTCAGCTCCCTTCCATAACTGGGACCAAAAGCCTATTGGCATATTCAGGCATTCCGTGTGCTGCTACAGGCCCTAACTTAAGCTCTCTGTGGTCACATTTACATTTAGTTCAAATGGGCACCCCCAACTACCTGTAGAGCTTGTGCTGTTGAATAGCCTGCTTGGCTACTAGGAAAGACTGTCTCATTCTCATCACCCCAATTCCCAGGCAAGAGGGGCATTGCCACTTCTAAACCTGCAAGAAAATCAGAGGTTAACATGACGTTATCAACAAGATTATGGCACAGGGTGGGGCTATACCATAGCCCTGCAGCAACACTGTGAAAGTTCACTGACACCCTCCCATGAAGGCAAACTGTTCCTGGTTCTCTGGAGCAATGTTAATTGAGAAGAATGCATTAGCAATGTTAATTGAGAAGAATGCATTAGCAATGTTAATTGAGAAGAGTGGCACTATACAGTTCCATTGTCAAGTGGTCTTTCAAGTCTGTGATGGAAGGTACAGCTGCATGCAGAAGTGGTGTTACTTTATTCAGTTTCCGATAATCCACTGTCATTGCCAAGTCCCATCAGGCTTTCTGACTGGCCATACTGGAGAATTGTAGGTGATATGGGTGAGATGCATTATTTGCATCTTCTCTAACTTCTTAATAGTCTCATTATCTCTGTATGCCCCTTGGCAAATGGTATTCACCTGTGGAGGTAACCCATCGGGGTTTTGGCGGAACTTGGGCCTGGTTATGTATATGTCCATGAAGTCTCAGCTTTACTACACTAACTTGGAGTCTGAATTCTCTGGTCATGGTGTGTAAGTCCAGACCATGCAAAATGTCCACCCTCAGAATATATTCAGATATAGGAGAAACATACACAGTGTACAGGTGGGTAGCCAAGCCGCCAATGCTAAGATGCAAAGACACTGGTTTCACTTTCACTGACAGGCCTCCATAATCATCAATAGATGCAGCTTTGTCCAGAAATGTACCCAGGTTTCCATAAAGAAGACTGCAGTCTGCACCGATATCTACCAGTGCTAGGACCAGCTATACACTGGTGGGGGACCAGTGGATTGTCAGTTCCACATGCTGCCTCTGGTCATCCAGTTCCCCACTCCACCCTTGAGCCAGGAACCTCAGCCAGTTCCCTAATTAAACAGGAAATGTCCTATATATTTGCCGGTCTGCAAATAGTCCTTGAGTTAAAGTGTCCAGGTGGGGCTGGGTTTAGCAACAGTATTTTGCCCCCTCTTGGGCATTTTCCAGAATTGTTGCTCTGGGGACAATCGTCTCCACAGAGATCCAGCACAAGATCCCTCATGTGGGAGGTAAAGCATTCACCATTTGACTGCCAGTTATTCAGGTCAAACATAGCCTGCCACATACCCATCCCCCAGAGTACCTGTACCAAATCAGTTTATGATTGCCATTTACTAACAATTTCTGGCATCTCCCCAGAATCATTCCAAAGAGTTCATATGGCTGCCATCAGCCACTCAATTAATGTGTGGTTACCTTGTGCCAACCATCTGCACAGCTGCAACCACTGACGAAGAGAGAGGTGAGTTGTGATAGAACCCAGCTTCTCCATCTCATAGGTGGAGCAAGAAATGCTCTCATCCATTGGGTTGACCTCAGACGTGGCAAGGCAGGAGCCATCTAGCCGACCTTAGACATGGCAAGATGAGAACCATCTGGTAGACCTTAGACATGGGAAGGCAACAGTTATCTGGACCACCTTAGACATGGCAAGGCAAGAGCCATCTGGTTGACCTCAGACATGGCAATGCAAAAGCCATCTAGTCAACCTCAGACATGGCAAAGTGACAGCCTTAAGTTTGACCTCAGACACAGGAAGGCTAGAGCCATCAGGTCAATCTGAAACCTGGCGATGCAAGAGTCATCTGGTCTACCTCAGACATGGCATAGGGAAAGCCATCTGATTCCCTTAGACATGGCAAGGAGAGAGCTGTCTGGTTGATCTCAGACATGGCAAGGCAAGAGCCATCAGGAAGACCTCAGACATGGCATGGTAAGAGCAATCTTGTTGACCTGAGACATGGTATGGTGAGAGCCATCTTGTCCATCTTACATATGGCAAGATGAGAGCCATCTTGTCGACTTCACGGCACCCATCTGTGCCACTCCAGATTCAGGGATCTGAGTTTTACTATATTTCAGTAGGCTGAGGGCAATGGAAATCATTGCCCATTCCTTCGAAACCGCACTCGCTCTTCTCCCGGGACTGACTCATGTTCAACTGCTGTTCACATGGAACCCTTCTCCACTTCAGCCTTCAAAGTTATTGTTTGAATATTTGCTACTACCATCAAGATCTGCACCTGTGGCAGCTCCACCTAGGCTCACACCCCAGGCTTCAAGGCTCCCCACAGAGGCCCTCCTACTCATAGCAGCATACCATCCTCAGGGCTCTGGTGGGGAGGCGACCACCCTTACCACTCCTGTCCACTCTCAGCTGCTGGGAACAGCTGGATATGGGCTCAATTCTTCAGCCCCATCTATTTTCAGGGCTAGTTGATTCCACAGTTGAGTTGTTAAACAGTCCTTAGTTGATTCCACCTTCTATGACCCCCATGCTGTCTATATGAACCAACACCTTTTCTGTGATCTGATGAGCATCAGTATCAGGTACCTTAACCCGGCATTTGATTAATCCCACAGCTCTAGTTCTGCTTACCAAAAGTGGCCCACTAGGCACTCGCATTCCATGCCTGGCTACACTCCAGTGATCCGGGCTTCTTGCTCATTTAAGGTTTGAGAATAAGTTGAGATCGTTTCGGCCCCAAGACCTCTAATCATTCGCTTTACCAGATAACTGCGTGGCATGGGATTTTTGCGAGAGCGTCAGCTATCCTTAGGAAAACTTCACAGGGAACCACCTACTAGAAGGTTCCATTAGCCTTTTGCCCCTATACACAGATCAGACGACCGATTTGCACGTCAGGACTGCTACAGACGCCCACCAGAGTTTCCTCTGGCTTCGCCCTGCCCAAGCATAGTTCATTATCTTTTGGTGCCTAACACAGGGGCTTGTGATCCACCTCCCCAGCATGGCAGGGAAACGGGCAGGTGGTGTACCCTCGGCAAACTGGAGAGGCCTCAGGATCCCACCTCGGCCTGTGAGTGCACCAATCTTCACCTTCATTGTGCCACGGCGCTTTCCTGCGAGCCCTGACTCACACACGTGTTACACTCCTTGGTCCATGTTTCAAGATGGATCATGCAGGTAGCTGACAGCGCCACCACCAATCTCATGCATTTGTTCTACTGTTCTTTTGGGATGAGTGCATGGTCGAAGAGATCGCCCCAGGCCCGACAGCACAACCTTCCTGGGGCACACCACAGTCAGCCCCAGCCCCTCCCATGCAGCCTCTTCACTGGGGGTAGAAAGGGGGTGGTGGAGTAGTTACACAGTGGGACGGATGGCCCAGCCCCCTAGAGTGACGCTGTCACGACCCCACGGGGGATCCCCTCATGGGGTCTCCCACTGGAGTGGGTACAGGGAAGGGGAGAGCACGGCAACAGGTCTCACTACCTCAGTCCCGGGATTCGGCGAATGCTACTGCTGGGTGACTGTAACATTCGGGGGGTGGCCCATCCCACTCCCTCCCGAGGGATGGGGAGGACATCACCCCCTGAGCCTCCTTCCCTGTCGGGCCTTCCCAGACGTCCCAGAGCCAGTCAGGGCGCAGAACCACAGTGGAAATGCACCTGGCGGTTGCCAGTCGCCATCTGGGGGACAGTTCCCAAAGACTCCCCCGCCTGCCCAACCCATCCACCTCCGCACCTGCTGTGGCCTGCCACCTCCAAGGTGGAGGGGTGGGCCAGAAGGGAGGGTGATTGGAGGGGTCAGGAGGAATGGGAGGCAGGAAAGATCTGCCAGACCACTGGCACAGCCCCACCCGCTGCCTGTTTGACTCTTCCATCAGACTGCATGGACCCCACCCATTTAAGTCTTAAAGGTTTCACACCCTCTTGAACTGCATCAACTTTGCCTTACAGTACTTGTTGACTATTACATGTCGTGCCGATATTTAGCCTTCGATAGAGTTTACCACCAGCTTTAGGTTGCATTCCCAAGCAACTCGACTCTGGGAAGACCCAAGTGTGGCAGCCAGGGGCTGCTAATGACTTCATATCGTCCACAGGTTGGCTGGGCCTCAATCTGAAGAACCTAGGCCCCCACAAGAGGCCCTGGGGAGTGAGTCTTCCACACACCTCATTTCCCGCACCCCACCAAGGGACAGGCATTTGGCACTGGGCTCCTTGTTCACTCACCTTTACTAAGGGAATCCTGGTTAGTTTCTTTTCCTCCATTGACTAGTATGCTTAAATTCAGAGGGTCGACATCTCTAGCCTGAGGTTACCTCTGGGAGGGGAGGAAGAAAGAGGTGGGCAAGGAGGACGGTAGCCTGGACATTGGGACGGGATCCTGGACATTCCTTCGGGAGACAAGTCCAGAGAAGGGAGCGGGGGTGAGAGAGAAGAGCTGTGGCTGATGGCGCCCTTGCCTCCCAGAGCTGGACGACGGGAAGTAGGAGCAAGAACTGGGGGCAGGGGAGACACAGTGCCCTGAGGTCGTCCAAAGGACCCGGGCTGAGGATGTGGCTCCACCTCGCCACAATGCGTCTCAGAGGGGCCACAAGGCACGTCACAGCCATGAACCAGAGGCAAGCACACAATGGTGGATACTGCCACGGTGGTCCCATGGGTCACCAACAGCGGCACGGCCAAGCCCACGGCTGGGCCCTGACCTAGACAGAGGGGACACGCAGGGTAGACTTCCGGCCCGGGAACTGCACAGCAGGCTGGGCGGGAGAGGAGGAGGGTGCAGGGAGGAGCGGCAGTTGGCAAGACGCCAGGTTGCCACTGGGGACGGCAGTGAACTGGGGCGACGGGGAAGCAATCTCGCTTTCCACCCCCACCCTCCCCCTGCCGATGCACCACAGCACGAGACCTTTTATCCAGGCTCAGGCGAACCCTGGACCGCCTGCAGCAGGAGGGAGCTCTCTAGGGGAACCCGGACTGTGGCAGCCACAGGAACTCGGCCCCGGCCCGCTCTCTTTTCCTTCCCGCTCACAGGCAGTGGGCTACCTCCTAACCAAGGCCTCTTCCCTCACCACGTGGTCCCTCGCAGGGCTGGCATGGAGGTGGAGAGGGGGGAAGGTGCAGATGAAAGAGGAGGTGGGCACCACTAGGTCTGCACTTGGGAGGACAGAGGGACCAACGAGTTCTGTGAGGGAGCCCCCAGCCATGCACCCCCAGGAGGCCAGAAGCACCCCTGGGGGCGATTGATCAGCAAATGACGGCTCAGACAGGCGTAGCCCTGGGAGGAACATGGGGCCACAAGTGCATTGGAAGTGTTGATGATGAGTGTGTCCTGCAATTTACATTAATTTTCACAGCTGGCTGCACTCTTCATCAACGGACGAGTTGAGTAATCTGCCGCTAAGAGTTGTAGAAGGTTTCTTGGTGAGGGCTGTGCAAAACGGGGAGGCCCTCCTGCCACAGCACATCCCTGGAGGGGTTGCCTTAGGCCGGCTAGTGAGATGGCAATGAGACCAGACTTCAGAGCAGTTGGAATGTTTCACCACAGGTGCGTGCATGCCCCTTCCACAAGGGTAAGCGTGGACACCCCACAGGTGTCCAGGGGTTCCCACCCCCCACGGTGCAGAGACAAACACACAGCACACACAGTGGCATGAAGGCCACTGGGTAAGCCTCCACTCAGCAGATGCAACCATGGCAATGACAACACATAAGCAGGCAACTCCATTAAAAAGTGGGCAGAAAACATGGACACACACGTCTTAAGACATACATTCAGCCAACAAGCATATGAAACAAAGCTCAACATTACTGATCATTAGAGAAATGAAAATCAAAACCACAATGAGATCCCATCTCATACCTGTCAGAATGGCAATAATTAAAGGGTCAAATAATAAATGCTGATCAGGTGGTGGAGAAAAGGGAATACTTATAGACTGTTGGTGGTAGTGTAAATTAGTTCAACCATTGCAAAAAGTAGTTAGGTGATTCCTCAAAGAGCTAAAAGCAGAACTACCATTCAACAGTTCTGCTAGCCATCCTATTACTGCATATAAAGACAGAGAAATGTAAATTACTCTGCCATGAAGACCCACGCATACAAATGTTCATTGCAGCACAATTCACAATGGCAAAGACATGGTCAACCTAAATGCCATCATTGACAGATTGGATTAAGAAAATGTGGTACATATACACTATGGAAAACTATGCAGCCATAAAAAAGAATAAGATCATATTTTTTTTTCTGGGGACGTGGATGGAGCTGGAGGCTATTATCCTCAGCGAACTAACACAGGAACAGAAAACCTAATACTGCATGTCCTCACTTACAAGTGGGAGTTAAATGATAAGAACTTATGAACACAAAGAAGAAAACCAAAAACACTGGGGTCCATTTGAGGGTAAAGGGTGGGAGGAAGGAGAGAAGCAGAAAAAGTAACTCTTATTGGGTACTGGGCTTAATATCTGGGTGATGAAATAATCTGTACAGCAAACCCCTGTGACACGTTTACCTATGTAACAAGCCTTCATATGTACCCCTGAACCTAAAATAAAAGTTTAAAATGTTAAAACTTTAAAAACTCTTAGGAAAAAAGTGTAAGCAAAAATCTTATGACATTAAATTTGGGGATTGTTTCTTGACTGTGACACCAAAAGCACAGGCAACAAAATAGGAAACACGGGACTTAATCAAAATGTGATACTTTTCTCTATCAAAAAACAAGGAAAATAGAGTGAAAAGACAACCACTGAATGGGAGAAAATATTTGCAAATATGTATCTGATTAGGTACGTAAGGTATAAGCAGAATATATAAAGAACTCCTAAAACTCAACAAGAAGACAAATTAACAACAGTATTTATAGAAGTGCAGAGAACTTGAATCTACATTGGGTCAATAAGTATATGGAAAAATGCTCAGCATTACCAGTCATTAGAGAAATGCAAACCAAAACCACAATGAGATACCACTTTCCACCTATTAGGGTGGCTATATTAAAAAACCCAAAACAACAAAAATGAAAAATAACAAGTATTGGCTAGGATGTGGGGAAGTGGAATCCTGGTGCATTGCTGGTGAGAATATAAAATGGTTTATCAACTGTGGAAAATAGTTTGGCAATTTATCAGAAAGTTCTAAATAGAATTACAATATGTTCCAGCAATTCCATTACAGGTGTGTATCCAAAATAATTGAAAGCAGGGACTTAAGCTGATATTTTCACACCATTTTTATAGCAGCATCATTTACAGTACAAAATGTGGAGCCTTAAAATGAATGCAATACCGATGGGCATGGTGGCTCATGCTTACAATCCCAGAATTTTGGGAGGCCAAGATGAGAGGATCTCTTGAGTCTGGAGTTTGAGGCCAGCCTGGGAAGCATAGCAAAATCTCTTCTGTACAAAAAATACAAACATTTGCTTGGTTTGATGTTGTGTGCCTGCAGTCCCAGCCACAGGGGAGGATCACCTGAGTCAGAAGGATCACCTGAGCCCTGGGAGGTTGAGGCTGCAGTGAGTCATGATTCCAACCTGGGTGACAGAATGAGACTCTGTCTCAAAAAAAAAAAAAAAAAAAAAAAAAGTAATGCTGATACATGCTACAACACGGATGTTGCATGGGGTGTAAGGGGCAGCAGTGATGGTCAGGAATAGCTCTGAGGCTTCCAGGTCTTTCTGCCAGTCACTGTCAGTGCAGAGCTCCACACAGGAGATTGGTAAAAAGGTGTTTATGGGGCAACACTCCAGTGAGGGGCAGAAGCTTGCTCCTGCCAACAAGGGCCAGCATTACATGAGGTGAGTGGAAGAGCAGAGGGTTCTCCACAGCAGAGCCCACAGATGCCTGAGGAAGGCCCCCTGGCCAGACACCACTATGGCAACTCTAAAGGATTCTGTTCTATAAATTAATATTTATATTGATAAATACACACACACAGATGGTATAGATATAGATATAAACATTCTATTGCTTCTATTTCTCTGGATAACTCTAATCCAACGTGTAACAAGTAAAAGACTGCATAAGTTATCAAAACATACTAACAAAGAAAAGTCCATAACCAGATGGCTTCATTAATGAATTGTTTTAAACATTAAAAGTTGTAACTCCAATTTTTCTCAAACTTTTCAAACATTGAAATCAATCAATGCAATATACCTGCTCAATAGAATAAATTTTAAAAAACAACATAATCTTCTCAATTGATAGAGGAAAAATTTGACATAATCCAAAACTCTTTCATGATAAGAGCACTTAGTATGTTAGATATAGAGTAAAACTTCCTCAACATAAGAAAAGATACATATAAAAACCTCAAAACTGCCACTATATGAAATGGTAAAAGATGAAAAGCTTCCTCCTTAAGATCAGGAACAAGACAAGGATACTTGTGTTCATCACTTCTGATCAACATTGTAATAGAAATCAGGCCAGAATAATTGGGCAACACAAGAAAAGAAACACTTCAATCGGAAAATAAATACCCTATTTCTATATATAGATGTTATAATTTTATATGTATAATTAAAATCCTAAATAATATCATAAAACTGTTAACTCTAATAATCAAATTCCGCAAAGTTGTAGGATACAAGATCAATACATACACATTAATGGAATAGAATTCAGGGTCAGAAAAAAATTCGTACACCGTAATTTTTTGACATGGAGTTGGCAAGTCTGCAGGACCTGTTGGAAATCATTTGTGTAATGTATTTTAGCCCCATTTTAGAAGATCCTTCCTCATTGGGGAATAGTTAATAGCTTTCCATTCATGGGCAGTGAGCTTATTACTAGAATATGTAATTTTCAAAGAAAGCTTCCATTTTAAGATATAAGTGAATTTAAGACAAAGTTTGAAAGACATCAATAAACTTTTCTTACCACCTTAATTAAAAAACAGGATTTGGTGTTTTATTTTGTCCAAATTTGGAATTAAATTAATCATTTAAATTCCTCCAATAGGCATTAAAAATAAGCAGGCTATTTAAAAAAATTCTTAGAACATGTTCACCTTTTAGTTTAGCCTTACATAGATTTACAAAATATGGCCTGTGTCCAGACCTCTTTGTCTTTCTAGTGAACCCAGGGAAACATAAATGACCCAGAACATATTTATCCATCAGGAAAATTACGTCAGTGAAGTTTAACCAGGACTAGCAGCAATACTGACTACAGGTGTGCACCTGCCACGAGGTACAGGTCCCACTCTCAAGATTCCACACTGTGGAGGTTAAATAATGTTACCTTTGATGATGTTGGTTAGCTCTTTCTCCTGCAGGGTTAACTGGGGCCAGCATTCTCATCTTCTTCACAGATGTAATGTAGGTCTTCAGCTTGTCTTCAAAGACATCCAGCTCATTCCTCGCAGAAACAGATATGAAGAATTCTATGACAGTAAAAGTAAAAACTAAAAAGTGAAAAAAAAACTTTCACAGAGTGAAAGTTTTACAGTTCCACCTGTGTTCAGACAGAGAACTCTCTTTAGTTCAGAGGTCAGTCTTTCTCAAACATTTGAAACTTTTCTGAAAATGACTCTGAGCACTGGCTATACTGAGACAAATTGGATATTGAATTCTGTGGAAGCAGGAGTGACCCACACTCTTGTTCTTCAGCCCCACAGTGTACAATACAGTCTCACAAGTGCTTGCAGAACTGTTCCAGCATGAGTGGAATCAGTGTAAAATGATTCACTTTGAGTAAGTGTTGACATTGGAATTATTCCAACCCTATCCCTCCCCATTGCCAAAGATAGAGCTTTCTTTCCCATTTGATGACCACTCTTCTGTCATCCCATCAGCATGCCATTGCTCAGCAGTTTCCACTTCCATCTTTCTCAACCAACCAAATCTTACTTATCACTGAGAGTGGAGCTTACTTGCTATGATATTCAGGAAGTTTCCCAAAGTAGAATAATTAAACTTTCAGAGTCCTTTCACATTATTCTTTTCTTTCTCGTGACAGCAGGCACTCCATACCATGTCTTTTCTTATTTTCTTAGACTGTGGCTTTCTCAGACTAGGACTCTCCTGTCTCAGCTCTCTCTTCCTTCTGTAGCCCTTATCACAGTGCTTAGCTATGATAGATGCTCAATAAATATTTGAGAAACACAATAAATACTTATGAGTGACATACTGTTACAGAAAACTCTTGTCTTTCATTAAAATCTATTCTCCCTTTTTTAGCCACAGAGCCGAATTACATTTCTTAGCCTCCTTTGATGTGGATATGTGACCACTCATTGCCAATGTTGATGGAATGAGGTGGATGTGAGCCACAATTAGATGAGTCCATTAAATCTTCCATCATGCATTTCTTAAAACACTTGGTTTTCAGGGGACTTAATACAAAGGAAAACCAAGACTCATAGATGGTGAAAGGAAATAATGAAAGAACTCTGAGTTCCTGAAGACCACATAGAGAGGAGGTGCCTTTTCATCTTGGACACACAACAGCACTGTTATACGTGCTAAAATATGCTGTTAATCTACTGCAAATTAGGGAGGGAGCTAAAATATGCTGTTAATCTACCGCAAATTAGGGAATGATGGTATTCACTGAAACTTAAAACATGAACTTAAATGCCTAATCACTGGATTAATTTAAAAGGCATTCTTATAGTACATTTAAGATGACAAATGTTAAATTGGTTTTGCAATTTTTACCCTTCCATTTTGACCATACTATGTTATGTTAGGGAACTTGAACTGCACAAAATAGTTTTATTATGGGTTTAATAAACAGATAAAATCAAACAGTCAAATAATTATATAAATTCAGACTTTATTTATTTGAGAATGTGTTTTCCAGAGTAAACTTATATACGACATTTCAACTCCAGGATTTATATTTTATAAAAAAATAACTAATTCACGTTAATCTGCTGTAATTTTAATTTAATTAAATTATTTTATCAGGATCACTATTTTTAAATAAGAATTACCTGACTTTTTCACATTATCATTTACAGATTCTTCTTCTGTAAGTTTTCATAGGGATCATTATTTCTATCCAGTCAATTTTCCTGGGTCAAATTGTGCATTCCCAAAGATTTTTGAGAATATTTTTTTCTTATATCAGTTTTTAGTCAATGATACATTTTACCGTGTTCAATTTTAACCATTATCAGTTTTGTTGTTGTTGTTGTTAGTTACACAATATTTTCTTTTTTGAGACAAAGTTTTATTTTTGTTGCCTAGGCTGGAGTACAATGGCAGGATCTCAGCTGACTGCAACATCTACCTTCTGGGTTCAAGTGATTCTAATGCCTCAGTCTCCTGAGTATCTGGGATTACAGGCATGTGCTAACAAACCTGACTAATTTTGTATTTTCAGTAGAGACAGCATTTCTCCATGTTGGTCAGGCTGGTCTTGAACTCCCGACCTCAGATGATCTGCCCTTCTTGACCTCCCAAAGTCCTGGGATTACAGGTGTGAGGCACCATGCCTGGCCAGTTTCACAATAATTTTGAGCATGGACATCAAAGTATCCTCAAGATTAAAAATTTTGGAGTCTAAACATTCTACCTCTTTGATTTGTATGGTTTCAATTATGACTCAGCATTTTAGGAACATGTTGGCTCTATAATCTTTCACCCTCACCCCATTTGAACAAGAAGATAATTTTTCAGACACACTTACAAGGGTCAGGCAGATACAACTACACATTATTCACATCATTTTCTTGGAAACTGAAAACTGTTTTTATACTCAAACATCCTGTTGGGCAACTGTCAAATAATATCATTCTGACATTTGTTAAAAATTGGGAAAAAAGACTGTAATACTATTGCAGTAGATGTTGTGGCCATTGTAATAGGGTTCAAAAATTGATCATAACTGTGAACACAGACAACTCAGGATTTATAACCAATAGGCAGAATAGATCAGTGGATAAAAAAAATTACTGAGAGAAATTTGATAAAATACCAAAGGAAAAGATTCTTTTTTTTCTAACAGGATTCTGGCTACAGGCAGGCTAAGGACTTAAATATCAAGGAAGAGAAATTAAGATTTCAGTAAATGTAAAGAATATGTGGATTCTTACTAGGCAATCTTAGCAGGATTTCTGAAAATGAGCTTCTCAAACCAGGAGCAGGGTAGTAAGTCAAGGTTGGCTTAGTCAAAAGGAGGGTTCTGTTAAGCTTGACTAACATTTGGTCATAAAGGGAGTGCTTGTCAGAAAGAAGACTTTTTCCCATCTAATCTGAAAATAAACACCAAAAGTGCCTTTGTTTGGAAAACAAGTTCCCACTTCACCTGGCAGTAACTCTATCTTCTTCTCTTCCTGTTTGAATTTAGTGTAGCAAAAGAGCTCTGGTCATTGCCACAGTTTTTGTTGTTTTTTCATTCTTAAAAGCAGAGATCCAGTTTCATTCAAACAGCAAATTAGCAAACATGAAGGTTATAGTTCCTAATCCCTGTTGAAGGTAGCAATGATTACAGGACGTTCAGGACAATTAGGTATAACCAGACGTATTGATGGAATTTTGAGGAGTCTCCTTAGATGGAACTAACACAGCTGTATCAGGCACTTTGACTTTGCATCTTTCCTCCTCCTTGCTCTTTGAAATGCGCACGGTTGTTGGTGTCGGTTGGTGCTCCTACAGCAATCTTTGGCCATGAGATAGACTACAGAATAAAAACTATCTATCAAAATATTGTAGCAGGGAAGGGTGCCAAGATGCCTGGCTAGAAGCAGCTATGATGTGTGGCTGTCATGGAAAGGAACAAAAGAGAAGAGTGAAGAGTGAATGCAGCATCTTCAACTGAAACACCCAGGTACTTGCATTGGGATGCATGAAGGAAACAGCTAAACCCATGAAGAATGGGGGAAAGGAGGGCAGGACCACTGACAACTCAGGAGTAACACAGAGCCAAGGGAACCTACCCTGTCCAGGGAAGTAGTGAGTGAATGTGTGACCCTGGAAAACCACACTTCTCCCATGGATCTTTGCAACCCTCAGGTCAGGAGACTTTTTCATGAACCCATTCCACCAAGGCTTTTCGTCTGACACACAGAGCTGCATGGTCTTGCCAGAGCAACTGCTCAGACACAAACAGAATCTCAGGAGCCTTAGGTATTCTGGATCCAGGACTGGCAAAGGTGAAAACAACTCAGACAATGCAGGAGTTTGGACCTCTGTAAACACCCCTAGGAAGGGAGCTGAATCTGTGGGGCTAAGCAGCATCAGTCTGTGGGCCCCACTTTCATGACACTTCACAGGGTAAGACCCAATGTCTTGGAATTGCAGCCACTTCTCAGGAACTGTGTTGCACTTTCCTGGGATGGGACAGAGTCCTGGAGGCAGGGGCACACTGACATATTTGCTGTTTGGATGACTCAGCCATTCCAGTCTGTGGGTTTAGGAAAGTCCAAACAAAACAGCCTATGGAAGGAAGCCCCCAGCACAGTACAGTGGCGCTACCAAAATGTGGCCAGACTACTTATTTAAATGGGACATTGACACATTCTTTTGGTCTCAGGATGGGGCCTACTAATAGGGCATTTGGTCAGCCCCTCCCATATTCTCTGGCAGACAGGGTTTTGATTTCTCCCTGAGATACAGTGCCCAGTGGGAGGAGTGGGCCACCATATTTGGTATTAGGACAACTCAGCCATTCCAGCCTGTGGGCTTAGGAGAGTACAAACCATCCAGGGGCAGAAGGGATCTCCCAGCACAGCTCTTTACCGTAATGTGACCAGACTGCTTCTTTAAGTGGGACCCTGATATGCTCCTCATCTCTGGGTGGTAATTCCAAACTAGGGCCTCCAGCTACTCCCACTGATGTCCTCTGTCCAACAAAGATTTGAAAACTTTTTAGGACAGAGTTCCTAGAAAGAAAGGTGGGCCACCATCTTTGCTGTTTCAGCAACTTAGCTGTTTCAGCCTCCAGGTTTTGGAGAGCCCAACCTGATGAGGGGCAGAAATGGCACCCCAGCACAGCATGGCTGCTCTATGAAAGTGGAGCTGAATTGCTTCTTTAAGTGGGTCCCCAACCCTGTTCCTCCTAGCTGGGTGAGACCTCCTAACCGGGATCTCCAGTCACCTCCTCCAAATGTGTTTGGGCCAGCAACATGTCTGCACCTCCTCTGGGATGGAGCTCCCAGGGGAAAGAGTGGGCTGCTCTATTTGTTGTTTTACAGCCTTTGCTGGTGATACATCCAGATACTGAAAAATCCAAGAACTAGGGACTGGGGCAGATGCCCAACAAACTGCAGCAGCTTTACAAAAATGTGGCCAAACAGTCAAAAAGAAAGCAAACAAAGAAAAACTCCCATTTAAAAGTAAGCAACCTCAAAGATTAAAGATAGATAGGTACACAAAGGTGAGAAAGGATCAGCACAAGAATACTAAAAACTAAAAATGCCAGAGTGCCCTCCCTTCTCCAAATGACCACGTTACTTCTCCAGCAAGGGTTAAGAATGGGGCTGAGGCTGAGATGGCTGAAATAACAGAGGTAGACCCCAGAATGTGGATAAAAGTGAACTTCACTGAGCTAAAGGAGCATGTTCTAACTTAATGCAAAAAAGCTAAAAATTATAATAAGGCATTGCAAGAGCTGACAAGCAATGTAACCAGGATAGAGAAGAACCTAACCAACCTGGTAGAGCTGAAAAACACAATACAATAATTTCATAATGCCATAAAGCAGAGGAAAGAATCTTGGAGCTTGAAGACTATCTTTCTGAAGTAATAAAGGTAAAAGAATAGAGAGAAAATAATAAAAAGGAACAAAAGCAACCTCTGAGAAAAATGGGATTACGTACAGACCAAATCTATAAATGATTGGTGCAGCTGAAAGAGCGGAGGAGACTGGAACCAATATGGAAAACATATTTCAGAATATCACCCATGAGAACATCCCCAACTTTGCTATGTGGGCCACCATTCAAATTCAGAAAATGCAGAGAACCTAGTAAGATACTCCATGAAAAGATCACACCTAAGACTTTATAATCCTCAGTTTCTCCAAAGTTGAAATGAAAAAAAAATGTTAAGGACAGCCAGAGAGAAAGGCCAGGTCACCTGCAAAGGGAAGCCCATCAGACTAACAGAACATTCCTCAGTTAAAACCCTAGAAGCCAAAAGAGATTGTGGGCCAATATTTAATATTCTCAAAGAAAAGAAATTTTAACCCAGAATTTTATATCTTGCCAAACTAAGCCTAAGCTAGGGAGAAATAACATTCCTTTCAGACATGCAAATGCTGAGGTAATTTATTACCACCAGATCTGCCTTTCAAGGGATCCTGAAGGAAGCACTAATTTGGAAAGAAAAATTTTTTACCAGCCATTGCAATATCACACTTAAGTACACAGAGTAGTGACACTCAAAACCAACCAACTACATAAACAATCTACAAAATAACCAGTGACAGGATCAAATCTACATATAAAAATGCTAACTTGAAATGTAAATGGACTAAATGCCCCAATTAAAAGACACAGAATGGCAAGTGGATAAAGAACTAAGACCGATTGATATGCTGTCTTCAAGACACCCACCTCACATGCAATGATACACATAGGCTCAAAATAAAGAAATGGAGGACATTTTACCAAACAAATGGAAAGCAGAAAAAAAGCAGGGGTTGTAATCCTAGTTTCCAACAAAACAGACTTTAAACCAACAAAGATCAAAAAAGAAAAATAAAGGCATTACATAATGGCAAAAGGTTCAATTAAACAAGAAGAACTATATATCCTAAATACATATGTGCCAAACACAGGAGCAACCAGATTTATATAACAAGTTCCTAGAGGTCTTCAAAGATATTTAGACTCTCACACAATTATAGTGGGATACTTTAACACCACACTGATAATATTAGACAGATTATTGAGACAGAAAACAACAAAAATATTCAGGAATTAAACATAGTTCTGGACCAAATGGATGTGATAGATGTTTATAGAACTCTCCACCACAAAACAGGAGAATATACATTCTTCTCATTCCCATGGGACACTTTCTCTAAAATCAGTCCTATAGTCAGAAGTAAAACACTCCTCAGAAATGCAAAAGAACTGAAATCATAATAAACAATGTTTTAGAACACAGCACAATCAAATTAGAATTCAAGACTAAGAAATTTACTAAAAATCAGCTGGGTGCTGTGACTCATGCCTCTAATCCCAGCACTTTGGGAGGCCAAGGCAGGCAGATCACGAGGTCAGGAGATCAAGACCATCCTGGCTAACATGGTGAAACCCCATCTCTACTAAAAATACAAAAAATTAGCTGGGCGTGGTGGCGGATACCTGTTGTCCCGGCTACTCAGGAGGCTGAGGCAGGAGAATGGCATGAACCCAGCAGGTGGAGCTTGCAGAGAGCTGAGATTGTACCACTCCATTTCAAAAAAAAAAAAAAAAAAAAAAGGAAAGAAATTTACTGAAACTCATATAGTTACATGGAAATTGGATAACCTGCTGTTGAATAACTTTTGGGCAAATAATGAAATTAAGGCAGATATCAAGAAATTATTTGAAACTAATGGAACAAACACAAAACATACCAAAATCTCTGGGAAACAGCTAAGGCAGTGTTAAGAGGAAAATTGGTAGCACTAAATGCACATGTCAAAAAGCTAGAATGATCTCAAGTTGACAACCTAACATCACAACTAAAATAACTAGAGAAACAAGAGAAAAGAAATGCTAGAGCTAGCAGAAGACAAGAAATAACAAAAATAACAGCTGAACAGAAAAGATAGAGACATGAGAAACCACACAAAAGATCAATAAATTCAGGAGCTCTTTTTGAAAAATCTAATAATATAGGTACACCACTAGATAGACTAATAAGGAAGAAAAGATCAAAAATTCAAGTAAACACAATCAGAAATAATAAGAGGGATATTACCATTGACTCCACAGAAATAAAAATAGTCATCAGAGAATATTATAAACACCTTTATGCACGTAAGATAGAAAATCTAGTGGAAATGGATAAATTCCTGGACACATACACTCTCCCAAGAATAAACTAGGAAGAAATTGAATCCCTGAAAAGAGAAATAGCAGACTCTAAAATTGAGGCAATAATAAACAGCCTGCCAACCGAAAAAAGCCCAACCAGAGAGATTAACAGCTGAATGCTACCAGATTTACAAAGAAAAGCTGATAAAATTCCTGCTGAAACTATTTCAAAGAATTGAAACAGAGGGCCTCCTTCCTAACTTTTTCCATGAGGCCAGCATAATCGTGGTACCCAAACCTGGCAGAGACATGCACACACAAAAGACAACTCCAGGCCAATATTCTTGATGAACATTAATGCAAAGATTCTCAATGAAATATTGGGAAATCCAATCCAGCAGCACATCAAAAAGTTTATCCACCACAATCAAGTAGGCTTCATCCATAAGATGGAAGGTTGGTTTAACATACACAAATCAGTATGTGATTCATCACATAAACAGAACTAAAGACAAAAACCACATGATTATCTCAATAGATGCAGAAAAACTTTAACAAAATTCAACATCCATTCAAGTTAAAAACTCTCAATACAATGTGTATTAGAAAAAACCTCAAAATAATAAGAACATATATGAAAAACTCACAGACAGCATCACACTGAAAGGGCAAAAGCTGAAAGCATTTCCCATTTAAACTGACACAAGACAAAGTTGCCCTCTCTCACTACTCCAATTTAAGATAGTATTGAAAGTCCTGACCAAAGCAATCAGGCAAGAGAAAGAAATAAAAGGCATTCAAATAGAAAGAGAGGAAGTTAAACTATGCCTGATGGCAGATGGTATGATCCTATATCTAGAAAACCCCATTGTGTCAGCCCCAAACCTGCTTAAACTGATAAACATCTTTACCAAAGTCGCAAGATACAAAATTAATGTGCAAAAATTACTAGCATTCTTATACACCAACAACAGCCAAGCCGAGAGCAAAATCATTAATAAACTCCCATTCACAATCACCAGGAATAGAATAAAACACGTAGGAATTCATCTAATAAAGGAAGTGAAAGACCTCTACAAAACGAACTATAAACCACTACTCAAAGAAATCAGAGCCAGGCATGGTGGCTCACACCTGTATTCCCAGCACTTTGGGAGGCTGAGGCATGTAGATCATGAGGTCAGGAGCTTGAGACCAGCCTGACCAGGTGAAACACTGTCTCTACTAAAAATACATAAGTTAGCAGTGCGTGGTGGTGCACCCCTATAATCCCAGCTACTCAGGAGAACTGCTTGAACCTGGGAGGTGGAGACTGTAGTGAGCTGAGATAACGCCACTGCACTCCAGCCCGAGTGGCAGAGTGAGACTGTCTAAAAAAGAGAAAAACAAAAAAGAAATCAGAGATAATATAAACAAATAAAAAATAGTCAATGCTTATGGATAGGAAGAATTAAGGTTGTTAAAATGGTCATACGCCCCAAAGAAATTTGTAGAGTTAACACTATTCTCATTAAACTGCCACTGACATTTTCACAAAACAAGAAAAATCTATTTCAAAATTTATATGGAACCAAACAAGATCTTGAATAGTAAAGACAATTCTAAGCAAAAAGAACAAAGTTGAAAATATCACGCTACTCAACTTCAAACTATGCCATAGGGATACTGTAACGAAAAAAGCATGTTACTGGTACAAGAAAAGACACATATGGGGTGGACCCTATCCCTGTTGGACTGAACAAAGGATGATAAACGCAGGAATAAAGATAAAGACAAAAGAGTATATTTGGAAGAAGGGATCGGAGGCTCCTTGCTTCTAGTGAACAAGGGCTCTGAACTTTTTCAGCCCTGAATATTTATTAGGTAACAGAAATAGTAAGAAGGGAGAGTGATTTTTGGTTGTCAGTTTGAGTCACAGCAGGCTTGCAAGACTGCATTCTTCTAGCAATAGGCTCTAGATGTCTCAGTAGATAATCTCAAGGAGCACGGTGCCAGGAAGTGATTGCCTTCAGCAAACCTTCTGGTGACTGGAGCACATGTGAGTTTGCCCACGTTCTGCATTCATGATAAACAGTTTGCTGTTTGATCATATAGCCTGAATGTAGCCTCTAGTGGAATGTTGAGTTGGTCGTGATACCTTTGTTGGCTCTCTACATCTCCCCTTTTATGTTTATGTATTAATTGAAAGAATGTAAGGCCAGGTTGGGTAGCTCTCATTTTCCAATAGGTGGTCCATCTTATTTTGCAGACTATGAACAGAAGGCAGAGACACAACAACATTAGTCCAAGAACTACATATAAGATATTAATGTGGTGCTTTAGATAGGTCCAAGGGTTGAAGCTCTCCAGACCTTGCTGGAATTCAGTTCAGTCTTCTAAAGAAGGCTGAAACTCTTGAGTTTGTTTATTTAAATCAAGAATTTTGTTTTATAATTCACCAATATCAAAGGTGATGTTTGAAGTGAAAGCTCCCTGCAAATGGGCTCTCACAAGGTCCCATGGACACTCCCTTTGGTTATATTCTAAGTTAGTTACACAAATATGAATTTGATTGAAATGACAGTGCAATTACTGATGCAATTGTAAGGTTTGTACTTGTTCTTCTAACCACAGAACCACGGATTTCAACATTACCCCTTCAGTTTGTAACTCAGTGTTAATTTTATTCTGAAGTAGCCACCCTTGGTTGGCTGTACATGTCCAGTTCTCTATGTACTGAGAAATTGAACAGAACTATGCAAAGCTACAGAGGGCATCAAACAGAAGTTATTAGTGTGACTAAGGAAACAATAGCAAAAATTATCATGCCTAAGGCTCTATGAACACAATGAGTAAGTGCAGTTAGAAGAAGTTTCACAAAATGTAAAGCATGGGTGGCAGCCCAAGGTTCAGACAGATTAATGGGAATCCATAGTCCAGGGATGTGACCCAAAATTTTCAAAGCAGAGATATTGTGTGCAAAGCATCTGCTTTGCAATGTGCTGTGATTAATGCAGTGATGTAACTGATAAGATTTACAGGTCAATTGAGTATTGTTTACCCAGAGCTGGTCCTTCTTAGCTGCCAAAAAGACATAAGGATTAAAAACACAAACCATAAATTGACTGATGATATTCTTTACAAAAGTAACATTAAGACTCTGTTGCTTACTATTGCTATTATTGGATAGTTTCCCAATCCAGATGGTGCCATTAATAAATGGGAATGCTGCCTTCCATAATGTCTCTTGAATTGGTCCTTTCCTCCCTAATAATACCGTTGACAAAGAGGCGGGCTAAAGCCTGCCCCATGCCAAGCAATCTGGGCAGCAGACTAGGATTGGATCCCAGTGTGGTATAATGAAGAAACATTAAAAGATTGCCACCAATGCCAGCGAAGTTTGTGCCATGATTTCTCATTTTTATCTTTACCATATAGTTGACCTGTAGGTCCCCAATCCACAATGTCTCCAGTAAACATAGATTGATTTCTGGTCAGCAGACCAAGACACTGGGTCCATGGAGGGAGTAGGGAGAATAAACAAAAGCAAAGGTTTTTTTGTGGCTGTAGCTATAAGGCATGTCTCTGCTGAAGCATCTGCTCAACAAGTCTTTTTTTTTTTTAATTATCATTATACTTTAAGTTCTAGGGTACATGTGCATAACGTGCAGGTTTGTTACATATGTATACTTGTGCCATGTTGGTGTGCTGCACCCATCAAGTCGTCAGCACCCATCAACTCATCATTTACATCAGGTATAACTCCCAATGCAATCCCTCCCCCGTCCCCCCTCCCCATGATAGGCCCCAGTGTGTGATGTTCCCCTTCCCAAGTCCAAGTGATCTCATTGCTCAGTTCCCACCTATGAGTAAGAACATGCAGTGTTTGGTTTTCTGTTCTTGCGATAGTTTGCTGAGAACGATGGTTTCCAGCTGCATCCCTGCCCCTACAAAGGGCACAAATTCATCATTTTTCATGGC
>NW_016813597.1:113437-169578 GCF_001698545.2 Rhinopithecus bieti | reverse complement strand
CATTAAACTAAAGAGCTTCTGCACAGCAAAAGAAACTACCATCAGAGTGAACAGGCAACCTACAGAATGGGAGAAAATTTTTGCAATCTACTCATCTGACAAAGGGCTAATATCCAGAACCTACAAAGAACTCAAACAAATTTACAAGAAAAAAACAAACAACCCCATCAAAAAGTGGGCAAAGGATATGAACAGACATTTCTCAAAAGAAGACATGCATACAGTCAACAAGTCTTAATTCCTCTTTGACCTCTTTAGTTAATTGCTGCGGGGAATTTAAGGAAGAATTTCCTTGCAGGGTTTGGTAAAGATGTGTAAGTTGATACATCGCAATACCTAGCATCAGGTGTAGCCAATTAATATCTCCTAATAATTGTTGAAAATCTTTTAAAGTCTGTAATCTGTCTTTATGGAGAACTACTTTCTGAGGCCATACACTCCTCTCTGTAACAACGTTCCTAAATATTGGTATGGGGAAGTTGTTTGTACCTTCTCTGGAGCAATTTTGAGATCCCATTTAACAAGAGCTTGCTTTACTTTTTTGAATAATTGATGCAATATTTGATCTGTAGAAATGACCAAAAGAATATCATGCATAAAACAAAGTGATAGACACAATGGGAAACATATTTCAAGGCTAAACCTTGCTGAAAGGCACCCATCGGTTTAATTTGTGCATTAATAGTTCTCAAATCATGCAGCAATCGCCATCTTCCAGACTTTTTTGGAATAACAAATACCAGTGAATTCCAGGGACTTACTTTTCTGTATGTCCTGCATTCAATTGTTCTTTAACCAACAGATGAAGTTAATCTAACTTCTCCTGTGTTAGGAGTCATTGGTCCACTCACACAGGTTTGAAACTAAGCCATTTTAATGGTAAGACAGTGGGCAGAGCAGAAATATCAATGACCCTGTCCGAAATTCTGACCTCCTGGCCCTTTTCTATATGTTTTTCCAGTTACTGATATCAGGCTAGGGTTTCCTTGTAGGAATTTCCCTAAACCTTTCCCACTCTGATATCCCATGTCCTTCAACATTTTAAATCCTGGGTTTTCAAAATTGTTATTTGTAAGTCTCATATCCCATGCTGTAAGTAAGCCTCACCCCATAAATTAATAGCTATATTTGCGACATAAGGCTGAAAAGTACATGATTGTCCATCTGGACCAAGACAGGATAAAATGTCAGCACTCTGTTGAACACTTTTAACTGCTTCTACTCCCACTAGGGATGTAGAGGTTAGTCTGAGAGGCCATACTGGGGGCCAGCCCTTACTGGATATTACTAACACATCAGCTCCGGTGTCCATAAGCCCATAAAATTTCTTTTCTTTAATTTGTACCACACAGGTGGGTCTATTAGAGGCTATAGGTTGTGATAAACAGATTTCTTGTGTAGTTGTGCTCCCAAACCCTTTATTTCCTTGTTTCTCCTTTCATGGAGAATGGTATAATTTTCAGGGAATAAGTAACAATTGTGCTATATATTCTCCCAGTTCGAAACCCCAAAGATCTTGTGACATTAAAACTACTTGAATTTCTCCTTCAAAATCAAGTCAATTACTCCTGGGACTATAGTAATGCCTTGCAAGTTAAGACAGATTTTACCTAAAACTAGTCCCATGTATCTTGCTGGCAAAGGTCCTCAAATACCAGTGGGAATCTTGGTGAGTTTTTCTCCTCCCACTAACGTTACACATTCTCTGACTGGGAGATCTAATCCTGAGCTTCCAGGTGTTCCTGGGGAGAGGGGATTAATGTGCCTCTGGGAACCCATCCCTGAGATGAGGTTGTGGTCTGAAGTGGGAATGTCCTCATTGTTTGAGGAGCCTGAGTCCAGACCCCCTTCTCATTTCCTTACGGGAGGGCCATTCTGATGAAATTTTTAGTGGCATTGATTAGTCCAGTGATTTCCATTGTTACAGCGAGGACAGAGTCCTGGTGTTTTTTTCCACTGGGTTGGGGGTTACTGCACTGTAAGGTCCTTTCTGTCCTGAGATCTGGCGGCATTCCTTTTTAAAATGTCCAGTTTTTCTGTAATTATAACATTTTCTCACTTAAGGGCCTAATCCTTGGCTCGTTTTAGATTTGTCAGCTACTAAATTAGCCATTGCTTATGTTAATATTGCAGAGTGATGAAGCTCAGTTCCTACATCCTGACAAGCTCTGAGAAAATTTCCCAAGTTTTTTTGCACACGTCATAGGTGCTAGTGCACATTTACAATCCGTGTTTGCATTCCCTAAGGCTAAAGTTAAGGTTCACATTTCTGTGGCAGTGGCAAGAGGAATTTGATGCTTCACTGTCTCTTGTAATCTTGCAAGAAAATGTGCATAGGGGTCCTGCAACCCTTGCATGATATGTAAAAAGGATTGTACTAGGCCTCCTTCTTCAGGAATTGTGGCCCAGGTGCGTTTAGTGGCCTGTGCACACTGCTGATAAGCAGCATCTGGGAGTGCCATTTGACGTTCTGAGTCTGAATAAGGACCATTACCCAATAGCATATCTTCTGTAATGTCTCCATGTCCAGCAACACAATTCTGTCTAGCCTGGTCTGCACACAGTTCTTGCCAATTTAAATTCCATGTCAGATATGCACTAGCAGACAAGCAAGTTCTAGCCAAGTGTTTTACATCAAAGGGTAGAAGGCACACAGCACCAAATGCAGATTCTAGCAATCTTAAAGTGAATGGACTCTGTACCCCATTATTAACTACACTAATTTTTAATTCCTTCAACAACTTAAACTCTAGTGGGGTGTGTTCATGAATAAACTGATGTGTATTATTTGGATCAGGCCTTACAGAAATAGAAAAAGTACAAGGTCCTAAGGGCTCTCCAGCTATGGCAGCAGAGCGTAAAATTATTTGTATTGGTGTCTCTATTTCTTCTAATGAAGGAGGCGGTACAGATGTTTCTGCAACTGGAGAGGCGGTGTTGGCCAATTTTTATCCTCTCTCTCCTTTTTTTTTTTTTATTTTCAATTAAAGCTGTGGGTGGGACAACAGATAATTGCAGATTTTTAGACATAGCCTGCTGTCCAGCGGAGTAATAAGGCAGAAGTACCATACAAACTAGACTCTAAGTGGAGAAAACAGAAGAATCAACTTTAAGACCTTTTTGATGAGGCTGTTTTAACCCTTCTCCCACTCTGTCTCAACTTTCCACATCAAGAGTGCCCGCCTGTGGAAACCATGGGTTATGCGTAATAACCTTTTGTGGCTTCTGCAGGGGGTTAGTGTCTGAGAACTAACCTGAGCACCAGACTGTTTCAACAAAACTTTAAGCAACTGCACATAATGCTTTTCTTCAACAGACAAATTCTGCCCCATGTTACCCTGATTCAGAAAACTTCCCATTCCCAGTACTTCTTTAGAGTACTAACATTATATCAGTCCCAGTACCTCTTTAGGGCACTGATCAGTACCACTTTAGGGAACTGACCTTTTATCCGCTGCTGGCAGACTCATCCGGTCCCCGTTCGTCTTCTCAATTTCAGTTGCTCTGCTCCAGCAGACCTTCTTTGTTCATGTCCTCGAAGTCCCTGTGTTAGGACGCCATTTGCTGATGTCCTCGAAGTCCCTGTTCTGGGGCGCCAGTTTGCCATGGGCGTTATCCTTGTTGGACTGAACAAAGGACGACAAATGTGAGAATAAAGATTAAGACAAAAGAGAATATTTGGAAGAAGGGGTTAGGGGGCGCCTTGCTTCTAGTGAACAAGGACCTTGAGTTTTCTCAGCCCCTCCATATTTTTTAGGTAAAAGAGATAGTGAGAAGTGGGAGTGATTGTCAGTTGGCTGTTTGGTTCACAGCAGGTTTGCAAGACTGCATTCTTTGAACAATAGGCTCTAGATGTCCCAGTAGAAAATTTCAAGGAGCACAGCGCCAGGGAGTGATTGCCTTCAGCAAATCTTCTGGCAGCTGGAGCAGATGTCAGTTTGCCCACACCCTGCATTCATGATAAACGGTTTGTTGTTTGATCATATGGCGTCCAGTGGAATGTTGAGTTGATCACAATCCCTTTGCCAGCTCTCTACACACATAGATCAATGAAACAGAATAGAGAACCCAGAAATAAGACCGCACACCTACAACTATCTGATTTTTTACAAACCTGACAAAAACAAGCAATAGGAAGAGGACTCTTTATTCAATAAATGGTGCTGGGATAACTGGCTAACCATATGCAGGAAATTGAAATTGACCCCCTTCATCCATCATCCTCAGCAAACTAACACAGGAACAGAAAACCAAACACCACATGTTCTCACTCATAAGTTGAACAATGATACCACATGGACACATGGAGGGGAACAACATATACCAGGGTTAGTCAGCGGGTGGGGGCAAGGAGAGGGAGAGCATAAGGACAAATAGCTAATGCATGAGGGATTTAAAACCTAGACAATGGATTGACAGGTGCTGCAAACCACCATGACACACATATACCTATGTAAGAAACCTGTCCACTCTGCACTTGTATCCCAGAACTTAAAGTAAAATTAAAAAAAATAAAAGAAACTGAACTCCTTCCTTACACCATATACAATAATCAACTCAAGATGGTTTAAAGACTTAAATGTAAAACCCAAAAGTATAAAAACTTTTGAAGGCAACCTAGGTGATACAACTCAGGACATAGGCATGGAAAAATATTTTATGGTGGAGATGCCAAAATCAATTGGAACAATGGAAATATTGACAAATGGGATCTAATTAAACTAAAGAGCTTCTGCCCAGAAAAAAAAAAAAACTATTAATAGAGTAAGCAGATAACATACAGAATGGGAGAAAATTTTTGCAAACTACACATCTGACAAAGATTTAATTTCCAGCATCTATAAGGAACTTAAATTTACAAGAAAAAAGCAACCAACTCCATTAAAAAGTGGGCAAAGGACAGGAAGTAACACTTCTCAAAAGAAGTCATACATGCAATTAACAAAGCATATGAAATAACTTCAACATCACTGATCATTAGAGAAATGCAAATCCATACCACAATGAGATACCATTTTGTACCAGTCAAAATGGTTATTATTAAAAAGTAAAAAAAAAAGAGAGAGATATTGGCAAAGTTGTGCAGGAAAAAGAACGTTTTCATCCTGTTGGTGGGAGTGTAAATGAGTTCAACCATTGTGGAAGACAGTGTGATGATTCCTTAAAGACCTAAATATAGAAATGCCATTCAACCCAGCAGTCTCATTACTGAATATATGCCCAAAGGAATATGTCATTCTATTATAAAGACATATGCACAGACACGTTCATTGCAGACCTATTCACAATAGCAAATACATTAAATCAACCCACATGTTCATCAATCATAGACTGGATAAAAAAATGTAGTACATATCCACCATGGAATACTATGCAGCCATAAAAGAAAACAAGATCATATCCTTTGTAAAGACATGGAAGAAGCTGGTGGCCATTATCTTTAGCAAACTAACACAGGTACAGAAAAACAAATATGACATGTTCTTGCTTTTAAGTGGGAGCTAGATGATGAGAACACCCGGACACAGAGAGGCCAACGACATGCACTGAGGCATATCATGAGGTGGAGAGTGGGAGGAGGGAAAGAAGCAGAAAAAATAACTAATGGATAGTGGGCTTCATACTTGGGTGATAAAACAATCTGTACAACCAACCTTTATGACACATATTTACCTACGTAACAAACCTGCACATCCTGCACTTGTATCCCTGAACTTAAAACTTACAAAAAGAAAACAAATTCTAGGAAAAATTATTGAGTTGGTGCACAGTCCAGAGTCAGTATGGACTGTCCAGCTCTAAGATTCTTATTTATGAGAAAGAAAGCATTCTGTTTCTTGTTTGCACTACCATTATATTCGGTATCCTTTTACTTGTGGGCAAATGTAATCAAAGTGCTAGCTTTGTCATGGAATTCCTTGAAATCTTTGATAAGACATGTCTCTTTCCTAAGACATTTTCCTATCTCATAGTAGTAGAGGCAGGAGTGGGGAAGATTTAATTTTGAAGTTCTACTGCCTTCATATGGCCCACATCCGTAGTTCCTTGTATAGTTAATAGCATCTCACATTCTCTTTGTGGGACTACTCCACCACAAAGAGTCCATCAGTCAGTGTGTTAAATGAGGATGTCACCACTTGCTAGATGCAGAGCACAGAGGATATATTGGGTATGGTCCATGGGGAGCTGTTGGGGGTTAGAGGTGGGGCTTACATGCACAAATTATTTGTGGGCCTTGAAGAATCCTGTGTGTATGAGCTTTCTCGGACAGAAAGTTCAGCTGCCCGGTGCAGAACCCATCTATTTCTGCCCAAGTGAGGAAGATCTGGCCACACCCTGATCAAAGCCCTGCTACACCCATCCTAGTTGGTAGGGAGCTTGCATCATGTGCATGCTGAGCTGTGGCTTAAGCACTTTGACATCTAACGTCTCACTGGATAACTGGGAAACTGACGTTTTTGCTTTGGGAATGAGAATCCCTGAGATTTTGGGAAATTCTGCCAATTTTCTCATATAGAGCCAACTCATGTCTGCACCATTAAATTTTCATAGGCTTGTGTGCACGCATAGACACACACACACATGCACACACAGACTTCTCAGGTTAAAGGTTAGAAGTAGAGTTAACACTGATGGAGTGACAAGAAGGAAGAAGACAGAGGATGGGGCAGCTCTGACATGGGGTAGGGGCACCCAGTCTCTTGGTAACATGCCCAGGACCTATGACATGGGGAGGAAAAAAGATAATAGGCTGATGACTTGGGAACCTCAGGAAAGCCTTCAGAGGACAAAAACTTGGTTTCTGCATTCACTGCTCTGCATAATTAAAATTGGGAGGAATTCCCCTACACTCAGTATGGAAGGGAATACAGTAATGAAAACCTCAAATTTTTCTCTATGAATTGAAGTAATTGACTTTGGTGGCCCTTAAATTTCAAAGGCTTAAAAAAGTGAGTTGACCTTGCTGTCTAATCAATTACTTGTTGTACTCTCAGATCCTTAGAAACTACTGTATATCCTCTGGAGATCTCTTAGAGCAGAAATTGGCTTGGGGGTTTGTGGGAGAGAGCACTCAGGTTAGTGTAGAATGTGGTAGAGCATCAGATCACTGCTCTGAAGGCCATCCCTGTTATAGCTTCAGGCTTCTTTTTTGGAAGTGGAACCAGAGTCATTTTCCAGCCTGGAATGATGAAGCCTTTTGAGTTAACGGGATACCTCAGAACAGTGGAGGGAAACAAGGAAGCACAGGAGGCTTCTGAGGTCTCTTACATTGCTCTGGAGCCTGTAGGCCTCACTCATTTGCCCTCCTGTTTCATAGTTTAATTTTTTGTTTGTTAAATTTTTCTAAATTTGGATTTTTAATTTTTTTAGTCTGCTGAAAGTTTGTCAGTTTTTAACTTTTCAAAAGGAAATTTCTTTTCACTGATCTTTTGTATTTTTTGTTACAATATTATTTTTTTCTGCTCTAATCTTTGTGATGTTTTTCTTCTAATAACTGTGGGTTTGGTTTGCTCTTGCTTTTCTAGTTCTTTAAGATACATTACTAGGTTGTTTATTTGAAAATTTTCTCTTTTTTGGGATGTGGGCACTTATACCTGTAAACTTTCCTATTAGTATTGTTTTTATGTATCCCATAGATTTTGATATGTACTGTTTTTATTATCATTTGTTTAAAACATTTTTTTAATTTTCTTAATTCCTTCATTGACCCACTGATCATTCACTAGCATATTGTTTATTTTTTTTTGTTTATTTATTTATTTTTTTTGAGATGGAGTCTCGCTCTCACCCAGGCTGGAGCACAGTGGCACGATCTCGGCTCACTGCAAGCTCCGCCTCCTGGGTTCACGCCATTCTCCTGCCTCAGCCTCCCGAGTAGCTGGGATCACAGACGCCCACCACCAAGCCCGGCTAATTTTTTGTATTTTTAGTAGAGATGGGGTTTCACTGTGTTAGCCAGGATGGTCTCAATCTCCTGACCTTGTGATCCGCCCACTTAGTCCTCCCAAAGTGCTGGGATTACAGGTGTGAGCCATGGCGCCTGGCCTATTTTTTTTGTATTTGTATAGTTTTTATAGTTTCTCTTTTTGTTAATTTATAATTTTATTCCATTGTGGACAAATAAGATGTTTGATATTATTTCAAGTTTTTGAATGTTTTAAGACTTGTTTTGTGACCTAACATATGCTTGAAAATAATATGCTAAAGAAAAGAATGTGTATTCTTCAACCATTAGATAAATGTTCTGCAAATAACTATTACATACATTTGGTCTACAGTACAGATTAAGTCTAATGTTTCTTTGTTGCTATTCTCTCTGGAATATCTATTCAATGTTCAAAGTGGGGTGTTGGAGTCTCCACCTATTATTGTATTGGAGTCTATCTCTTTCTTTGGCTCTAATAATATTTGCTTTATATATTTCAGTGCTCAAGAGTTAAGTGCATTTATATTTAAAATTGTTATATCTTCTTGTTATATTTACCATTTTATCACTATATGGTAACGTTTTGTCTTTTCTTATGATTTTTGTCTTAAAATCTATTTTTTGATGTAAATATAGTTACTTCTGCATTTTTTTTGTTTCCATTGACATTCAATATGTTTTTCCATTTCTAAAATTTTCAGTCTATCTATGTTTTTGTAGATGAGGTGAATTTCTTATAGGCAAAAGATCAATATGTCTTGTTTTTATATGCATTCATCCACTCTGTCTTGATTGGAGAGTTTGGTCTATATACATTCAATGTTATTATTAATAAGCAAGAAATTACTTTTGCCTTTTTATTTGATTTATGTTTGCTTTGTGGCCTTTCTTTTATCTTTCTTTGCTTTTGTCTTCCTTTTAGTGAAGGTAGTTTTCTCTGGTGATATAATTTAATTTTGTGCTTTTCATTTTTTGTGTATTCCTTGTTTGTTTTTTTGGTTTGAGGTTATCATGAGGCTTGCAAATGATAACTTATAGCCTCTTATTTTAATCTAATAACAACTTAACACTGTTTGAATAGAAAACGAAGCAAAATAATGGTAATAAAACTCTATGCTTTAACCCTTCCCCTCACTTTTTTATTGTTTCTATTTATATGTAATTTTACTGTCTATGTCTTGAAAAGCTGTAGTTGTTATTTTTGATTGGTTTATTTTTTAGCCTTTCTACCTTGCATAAGATTAGTTCATACACCACAGTTACAGTGTTATAATATTATTTGATTTTCTCTGTACTTACTATCACCAGGAACTATATTTATATGGTTTAAATAATTCCTCCATTGCCAGGTGTAAGCTGAGTTTGGTTTGGTTTCTCTTTCTGTCATAACAAGAAAGCACTGAGTTCAATGCCTCACAACTGCTGTATTCTCCCTTTCTGCACCATGCCACCATTGTTGGGAGATGTGGGAGAAATGGTGTAAAAGATTCAAGACTGTCTTTCCTACCTGTTCAGTGCCTCTTTCAGCGATATGAAGTTAAAACCAGGTACTATGAGTACTCAACTTATTTTTGGTTCTTACAACAGTTCTTTTTAAATGTAGGTTGTTGTTAAATTGGTGTCCTTGCAGGGGGGGGGAATGGATGGTGAAGTCTTCTATTCTGCTATCTTGCTGTATCCATGAGCCATCTATGACATTTTAAATTAATTTAAAGCTACATAACCACATAAGTTTTCCTTTGTCTCTAATTATTAGAGGCTCCATTTTAAAATAAATTTTTGGCCTCTAAATTTCTTTATTATAACATTTAGTAAATAGAAAATTATGGAAAAACTATGCAAAATGTTTAGTCTGTAACTGTTGTTGGTACCATATAATAAATTCTATGAGGGCAGAGACTCAGTCTGTGACTCAGGTTCTCTGATATGTGACTGCTCTTTGTGGTAATTAAACCTCTGCATGAAATAATTAATAAATGTCTGCACATTAAAAAATAATTCCACATAAAGTGTAGATCTATCTGATCATATTAGGAAATTGTGTATTCTTTCCAAGGCAAGAAGAGGTTTACCTGGATATCTTGAGGTCATGGCTTATGAGAACAATGGGCCTGACTATAGAGAAAACAAGCAGTGATCAATTTAGAGTTGTTCATCAGTCAACAATTTGGATTATTAAAAAAACTGGACATATATACTGAAAAGATGTAGGAGAGAGTGTAAAATCATACAAAGGTGCTCCTTAGGACAAAGACGCTTTGGGTGATTATGGACTCAGGTGAGAATTTAGGAGTGGTTTTGGACCTATGAATGTGTTGGACCCTGCCCCCTTGTGTTGAACAGAATAAAAGTTGTGGACCTGCTGGTCCACGTTATAAGTCCCAAACACAAAACATTAAAAAATGATAAAAACACAACATGTGATAAATGTGGAATTCTGTTATTAACAGCTCCAGAACAATGTTTAAAATAATTTCTGTGTTGCTTATGGTGTTCCACTTGCCAGTAACATACATAGGAAAAAGGACATTTCCAAGCATATTCAGAATTCAGCACATAATTTGGATATTAGACAGCACATATATTTGGAAGCATGCATTTATGTTTTGCTCTCCTGAGATTTTTGGGACTAATGGTGATGGCCTGAGAGATACTCAAGAGACAGCTGGTGCCAATGCACATGCTCTGGCCACTCTGTGAAGAGAGAAAACAACTTTCTCTCTAATATTACTGAAAAAATACTTCAACTCCAAATCAGTCATTGTCTGAAGGACTTTTTTAGAGAATACCAAGGAGATGGCCATAGTAGGATGCTTGAGAATCAAATCTGTGGATCATCATGTGCATCTGGTAAATAAAGAAAACTCTGATGTTAAGGAAGAAAAAAATTCCAGCTATTTAACTATGGTCTGAGACAAGATCATTCCTACTGCTGTATTACTGGAGAAAATTTGATGTTTTCAGTAACTGATAATTTCATTCTGAGTGAGGAGATCTTTCATGGACACATGAGGTCTGTTTTACAGGGGAAACAAAAACATTCTATCGTGTACTTGTCATTGTTTCCAACAATGTTCAGAAATATTTTATTGAACCTCTTTTTTATAACAGGTTTGTTCCAAAAGAAAACATATATATTCTCAATATACTACAGTACTACTCTAGAATACTGTAGTACTACTCTAGAATACTATAGAATACTCACTAGACTATAGTACTACTTTAGAATACTATAACATATGTTTTTATAATAAAGCTACAATGTGCTTTATTGTTCCCTTTTACAGGTGAAAAAATATTAAACTAAAGAAGGCTGAATGACATTTCTAAAGTCACCTCATTGTAAAAGAAAGTTTGAGGAGTAGACAATGTGCTTATCCACTATGTTTTCAATCTTACAGACACAGATACACTTCTAATATGTCACACATCTTTTTATTTTTAAAGTTGTATATCTTGTCACGTTACACAAATATGTGTTGTACTGTTTAAAAAAGGCTTTGATTGTGGCAGTTTCTCATTTAAAATCTCATTAACGTTAGCAACATACCATTAAGAATAGGAAAAATTAGTATTTTTAATGGAATTAAAGAGCATCAAATAAAGTTATTTCAATGTTCAGAAATTAATTAAGTAATTTAAAACCATACCATTTTGAGGGCAGGAACACTGGAGGCAGAGAGGAACAAACATTTACTTAACTAATTTTAAAATAGATGAGTATTCAAGCCTGGCACAGGCTTTTAGAGAATTTTTTTTTTTTTTTTCTTTTTTATGTTTTTTTTGAGATGGCAGTCTCGCTGCTGTTCACCCCGCCAGCGCGGATGGCAGTGCCCGGATCTCGAGCTCACTGGCAAGCTCGCTCCCGGGTTCTCAGCCGCATTCTCCTGCTTCAGCCTCGCGGAGTAGCCTGGGACTACAGGGGCGCCCATCTGCATCACCACGCTTGGCTAGTTTTTTGTATTTTTTAGTAGAGATGGGGTTTCACTGTGTTAGCCAGGATAGTCTCGATCCTGACCTCGTGCTCCACCCGTCTCGGCCTCCCAAAATGCTGGGATTACAAGCTTCAGCCACAGCGCCCGGCCCGGCTTTAGAATTTTTTATTTTGTTTTGAGATGGAGTCTCATTCTGTTGCCCAGGCTGGAGTGCAGTGATGCAATTTGGGCTCACCACAACCTCTGCCTCCTGGGTTCAAGTGATTCTCCTGCCTCAGCCTCCCAAGTAGCTGGTACTACAAAGATGTGCCACCATGCCTGACTAATTTTTGTATTTTCAGTAAAGACATTATTTCACTATGTTGGCCAGGTTGGTGCTTTAGAATATTTTTAAACCGAGAGAAAATGTCACAAGCTATTCAATTTTGAAAACTACTGACGTTCATTATTTTTTTCTAATGTGAAAACCTAAGGTCAACAAGTTACCTTTCCTTGAATTCTCTTTTCCCAATTTCATGAATCAAATAGTCAACATAATGGACAAAGACCAGATATTTTCTGTCACCATCCAATTATGACCATTCTTAAGTATATAATATGCCCTAATAGGTAAAATAACACCAAAAAACCCTATACTTAATATTTTTGAAAAGGATAAGATAATTCAATCAGCTACATCCTATGCACTTTATATGCAAGAAGGTATTGTAGAAATACATCTACTAACCTTGGAGTCATTCCTGACTCTTTTAGAGAAAATAACAGTTAGTGGATTTACTGTTAAATTGTATTAAAGAACTTTTTATAAAACGTATTTCATGGCTTTATACATCACAAAGCAACAGTAATGACCACTGAAAATTACATTTTATTAAATTAGGATCAGTTAAGGACTGGCTTATGTTTTTGATATTATATTCTCTCCACAATTTTAGCCTATGAGTTATAAATTTTTTCACACCTCATGCGTGGCTTTGGCAGTGGTCAGTTTCTGAAACAGAAGAGTTACTTTTCCAGACAAGGTGCCACGTACAACAAATGTAATTTAAAGATGGAATTGGCTTATATTTGTAATTGCAGAATTTTATGGATTCTACTTTGAGGCTTGAACAGCACTGATTTGCTTGGCTTACCTTCAAATGTATTATGAAGTCAAACTTAGCAGGTTTTCTGGTATCAATATTCTTTGTCGAAGATTCCCCAAATCTTCCTGGATATTAATGCACCATTATGTGTGCAGTTTCCTTAATTTTGGTTCAAAGGAAGCAGACGGTACCTGCAGATGTGTCCCCTAAACAATCCTTGCAGCTCAACCCCACTGATCCCACAGAGCCCTCTCCCTGTCCTCGATCCAGGTCTGGAGTGAAGCTCTGTCCAAGACAATCTTCTATTGATCTTTTCACAAGTGCCATTTCATGAAATGACAATTAGATGAAGATGGGAGAAGACTAGGGCAAGGTTCTGGGTGAGTGAAAGCCAGTGTGTCAGGTAGGAGCCTGCAGAATCACAGTATAGTGAGTGTTAAATCCAGCACTGCAGTAAGAAGACAGAGCAATCAACCAAGAATGACTGGGTTGATAGTGCCATTCTTCACGTTTCTTTCTTTCCTCTCTTTCTCCATACTTATTTCCTAGGTAAGATCAGCTCTCAGAAGTCACTTCACAGGGTAAAATATGACATTCAGAACTTCAAATATACCTTTTAATTTGGTGCCACAAACCTGTAATTAGGAAGAAACTCACATGTTGAAAAAAGGTTCTATGCTGACCAGTAGAAGAGAAAAAAATTCAGACTAAAAACTCTTATATGAAGTCTGGGTGCTGTGGCTGATGCCTGTAATTCCAGCACTTTGGGAAGCAGACGAGGATGGATTTTTGAGCTCAGGAGTTTGGGACCAGGCTGGGGAACATGGTGAGAACACGTCTCTACAAAAATAAAAAATTAGCTGGGCGCGGTGGCATTTTCTTGTAGTCCCAGCCACTTGGGAGGCTGAGGCAGGAGAATTGCCTGAGCCCCAGAGGCAGGGGTTGCAGTGTCCTGAGATTGCAATATTGGACTCCAGCCTGGGTGACAGAGTGAGACCTTGTCTTAAAACACACACACACACACACACACACACACACACACACACACACATAAATCTTACATGGAGACAAACAAGTGAGCTATTTCTACTCTTTTCCCCAATTACTCCCTAATCCTAGTGAAGCCCACACATTAGGTAACAGCCAGGGGTATGTAGCTGGACTCATCCTTCCCTTCAAATCACAAACCCCTCAATTTCTTCTAGGCCCTGCTGAGCCTAGAAGAAGGGGAGAATGAACACAGCTTTTCATTTCTTCTGGTCCTGTGCTTCCCAGTCTTCCTCCCATTTCTGAGCCCTAACCCCAAAACTATTCTCCTCTGCTCCATCCTGCATGCTGAAGTTGACCTTTTGGTTTATTTTTTGTCACATTCCAGACTAGGTGTGACAAACAGAGAGAGAGTGTGTGTGTGTGTGTGAGAAGAAACCTTAATTGTGATGCTAATTACCTTTTTATCTTTGTTCACTCCCACTTATTTATTTATTGGTTTTTAATATTGTTTATTATTTTTTGTTATCATTATACATTTACTGTAGGTTTTAAATTTATTTTGAGACAGATGTCAGTCATAAGCATTGGACTTAGCTGCCAACTTTCCATGTCTAAGGATGACCAGTTCCTCTCACCTTGCCTTGTCTAAGGTCATCCATATGACTATCCCCAGTGGCAGTACCGTTCAGGTCCAGCAGGAGAACGCGATTGTGTTTCACTGTGGCCTAGACCTCCCTGGTCTTGCCCTGGCGGTCTTCCCAGTCTCGGCTTCCTGAGTATCTGGGACTACTTGAATCTTTTTATTCTTCTTTGTTAACCACTGATTCAGATTGTTTCCACAGTGCTTAGAGTGATTTGCTGTTGTTTTTCTTTTATCTTTTCTGTCTCTATTTTCCTATGCTTCTTCCTGCATGCTGAATTTGACCTTTTTTTTTTTTTTTGGTCACACTGTAGCCTGGGTGTGACAATCAAAGAGAGACAGAGATACAGAGAGAAGATCTTAATACCTCTTACTTTGATATTAATCAAAAAGTGGTATTAATACCTCTGACTTTTGTTCACTCCTACTTATTTATTTCTTGGTCTGTAATGTTGTTTGTTATTAATTCTTGGTTATTGCTAAATATTTACTGTTGGTTTTTTGTGTATTTATTTTGAGACAGATGTCGGCCATGGAGGTTGGACTTTGCCACAAGTTTGACATGACAGAGGTCAACCAGAGGTCTCTTGCTTGTGGCAGTACTGTTCAGATCCAATAGAGATTGGATTCACTGTGGCCTCAATCACTCCAGTTTCACCTGAGTGATCTTCCCATCTCAGCCTCCCAAGTACCTGGGACTACTTAGACCTTCTTTCTTCTTTTTTTTTTTTTTTCTAACACCATTTGCAGTTTCTTTCCACAGTACTTAGAGTGACTTGCTGTTGTTTTTCTCCTATGTTCTTCTCTCTACTTATTTTCCTAAACTTCTTTCTGCACACTGAAGTTGACCTTTCAGTTTTCTACTTTTTTAAAAAAAAGTATACTGCAGCCTGGATGTGACAAACGAAGTGAGAGTGAGAAGACGATATTAATTACCTTTTGCCCTTGTTCACTCCCACCTATTTATTGGTGTTGAATATTGTTTGTTGTTGATATTTCTTTGTTACTGTTATATATTTACTGTCTTTTTTTGTTTATTTGAGACAGATGTTGACCATGAACATTGGACTTAGCTGCCAGCTTGTCATGTCTAAAGTCTACCAGATGGCTCTCAACAGCAGCAATGTCAACCAGATGACTCTTCATTGTAGCAGTAATGTTTAGATTCAGAAGAGGGATGCAATCATGATTTACTGCAGCCTCAATCTCCCCAGTCTTGCCCAGGTGGTGTTCCCATCTCAGCCTCCCAAGTACCTCGGACTACTTCAACCTTTTTCTTCTTCTTTTTTAACCCCACTTTCAGTTTGTTTCCACAGTACTTAGAGTGACTTGCTGTTGTTTTTCTTCTTTTTTCTTTTCTTTATTTTCCTACCCTTCTTCCTGCATATTGAATTTGACCTGTTACTGTTGTTTCTGTCATACTCCACCCTGGGTGTGACAATAAAAAGGAGAAAGAGAGAGAGAAGATCTTAATTGTGATATTAATTACCTCTTACTTTTGTTCACTCCCACTTATTTATTTCTTAACTTTTAGTAATGTTTGTTACTAACTGTTGGTTATTGTTAAATATTTACTTTTTTTTTTGTATATTTATTTTGAGACTGATGTCAGCTGCAGAGGTTGGACTTTGCCACAAACTTGCTATGTATAAAGTTGACCAGATGGTTCTTGCTGACCAGATGGTTCTTGCCATTGGCAGTACTGTTTAGATCCAGAAGGGGGATGTGATTCTGACTTCCTGTGGCCTCAATCTCCCTGGTCTCAGCCAGGTCTTCCCATCTCAGCCTCCTGGGTATTTGGGACTACTTGGACCTTCTTTTTTCCTTTTTTTCTAACCCTGCTTTCAGTTTCTTTTCACAGTACTTAGAGTGACTTGCTGTTGTTTTTCTCCTAAGTTCTTTTCTCTACCTATTTTTCTACACTTATTCTTGCATGGTAACATTGACCTTTTGTGGTTTGTTTGTTTGTTTTTTTGCCATAGTGCAGCCTGTGTGTGACAAATGAAGAGAGAGAGAGAGAAAGAGAGAGAGAGAAGAATATGTTAATTACCTTTTGCCTTTGTTCACTCCTACTTATTTACTGGTGTTTAATATTGTTTATTATTTCTTTGTTATTGTTAAATGTTTACATCCTTTTAAATTTATTTTGAGATAGATGCTGACCACAAACATTGAACTTAGCTACTGGCTTGCTATGTCTAAGGTCTACCAGTGGCTCTTGCCAGTGGCAAGGTCAACCAGGTGGCTCTCAATGGCAGTAGTACTGTTCAGGTCTAGCAGAGGGATATGATCGTGATTCACTGCATCCTCAATCTTTCCGTTCTTGCCCAGGTGGTCTTCCTATCCCAGCCTCCTACCTGGTATTACTCAGACCTTCTCCCACTTTTTTCTTCTAACCCCACTTTCAGTTTGTTTCTACAGTACTTATAGTGACTTACTGTTGCTTTTCTTCTTTGTTCTTTTTTTCCCTGTATTTTCCTATGCTCCTTTCTGCATGCTGAAGTTGACCTTTAAGATTTGTCTTTCTGTCACACTCCAGCCTGGGGGAGAGAGAGAGAGGGAGAAAGAGAGAGAGAAAGAGAGAGAAAAGAAGAAGAAGAAAAGGAGGAGGAGGAGGAGGAAGAAGAAGAAGAAGAAGAAGAAGAAGAAGAAGAAGAAGAAGAAGAAGAAGAAGAAGAAGATTTTAATTGCGATACTAATTACTGCTATTACTAATTACTAATCACTCCCACTTATTTATTTATTGACCTTTAATAGTGTTCATTATTATTTCTTTGTTATTGTTAAATTTTGTTTATTTATTTTAAAATATATGGCAGTCATATAATTGGTTTATCCAGCAATAAAAACTGGAAACAAGCCATATGTGAAAATGCTTTGTGATGTGCTGTTTCATATCACACAGTAGAACCTGTGATTTGATTCACCAGGTTCCAAACACTCTTGTCATAAAATCTACAAAGTGACAATTCTGAGCCCATTGAGATTGGTAAGAAAAAAATGAATATCCACCTCTACAGATTAGCAACAAGCTATGTGTGAAACTGATTCGTGATGTGCTGTTTTATATCACAGCTTAGAAACTGTGTTTTGATTCACCAGGTTCTAAATCATCTTTTTGTAGAACCAATGAAGTGATATTTCTGAGTCCACTGAGGCCTATTAAAAAAGAAACATATCCAGTGATAAAATCTAAAAACAAGCTGTGAAAATGCTTTGTCATTGTCATCCAATCTCACAGAATAGAACCTGTGTTTTGATTCACCAGGATCCAAATGCTCTTTCTCTGGAATCAGCAAAGTGACCTATCTGAGCCTATTGAGGCCTATTAAAAAATGAATACCAATAAAAACTATAAACAAACTATCTGTAAATATGCTTTGTGATGTGCTATTTCATATCAAAGAATGGAACCAGTGTTTTGATTCACCAGGTTTGAAACACTCTTTTTTTAGTCTATGATGTGACATTTCTGAGCTTATTGGGGCCTACAAGAAAAAATGGAATATCTAACAAAATAAACTAGAAAGAAGCTATATGTGACAGTGCTTTGTGATGTACTGTTTCATGTCACAGATTGAAATCTGTTTTTTGATTCAACAGGTTCCAAATACTCTTTTTGTGGAATCTACAAAGTAACATTTCTGAGCCCATTGAGGCCTATATGTAAAAATTGAATATCCAGTAATAAAACTGGAAACAAGCTATATGTGAAAATGCTTTGTGATGTGCTGTTTCATATCACAGAATACAACCTCTGATGTTTTCATTCACCATGTTCCAAACAATGATTTGTAGCATTTACAAAGTGTCATTTCTGATCCCACTGAGACCTGTAAAGAAAAATCAAATATCCCACTCTAAAAACTAGAAAAAAACCAGGTGTAATGGCTCTCTCCTGAAATCCCAGCATTTTGAGAGGCCAAGGTAGGTGGAACACTTGAGATCAGGAGTTCAAGGCCAGCCTGGCCAACATGGTGAAACCTCATCTCTACTAAACATATGAAATTACTTGGACATGGTAGTGCATGTTTAATCCCAGCTACTCAGAAAGATGATTCAGGAGAATCACTTGAATGCAGGTGGTGAAGGTTGCAGAGTGCTAAGATTGCACCATTGTACTCCAGTCTGGGCAAAAAGAGCAAAACTCTGTCTCAAAGAAATAAAAACACAATGGTAAAACAGGAAAAGTATTTGTGAAAATGCTTTGTGATGTGCTCTTTCATGTCACAAAATGAAACCTCCATTTTGATTCACCTGGTTCCAAACAATCTTTTTACAGAATCTATGAAGTGACATTTCTGAGTCCACTAAAGCCTATAAGAAAAAAAAAAAAAAAAAAAAAATCTGGTGATAAGAACTAGAAACAAGCTATCTGTAAAAATAATTGGTGACGTGCTGAATGGAACCAGTTTTTTTATTCATCATATTCCAAACACTCTTTTTGCAGAATCTGCAAAGTGACAATTCTAAGCTCACTGAGGCTTATTAAAAGAAAAACAAAACAAATATCCAGACATTGAACATAAAATAAGTTATCTTTAATATGATTTGTGAATGGTGTTTCACGTAAAGCAGTGAATGGAACCTTGGTGTTTTGTTACCCAGTTACAAACAACTTGTTCTGTGTGATACAAACAAAATGCCAACTGCTGTGGGCTGATTAAAGGCCTATAAGGAAAATATTTAATACCAGCTCTAAAAATCCAGAAAAAGGTACGTGGAAAAATGCTTTTGTGGATGTAAGTATTTTCTCATTCACAGAATGAAACCTGTTGTTTTGATACACCAGGTTGCAACAAACAGTCTTTTGTAGAATTGACAAATTGATATTCCTGAGGCCATTAAGGCCTATAAAAAATAGAATATTGGGTATGAAAACTACAAACAAGCTATGTGCAAAATGTTTTTTGATGTGTGCTGTTTTATGTCACAGAATGGAACCTGGCTTTTGATTCACCATGTTCAAAACCCTCTTTTTGTAGAATCTATAAAGTGACATTTCTGAGCCCAGTGAGGCCTTTAAAAAAAGGAACATCCAGTGATTAAAATAGAAACAAGTTTTCTGTGAAAATGCTTTGGATATGCTGTTTTATATCATAGAATGGAACCTGTGTTTTGATTCATCTGGTTTGAAACACTTTTCTGTAGAATCTATGAGGTGACATTTCAGAGCTCAGTGGGGTTTATAAGGGAAAATAGAATACTCTGCTCTAAAACTAGAAACAAGCTATGTGTAAAATGCTTTGTGATGTGCTGTTTTATATGACAGAATGCAACCTGTGTATTGATTCAACAGTTTCCAAATACATTTTTTGTAGGATCTATGAAGTGAAATTTTTGAGCACATTAAAACCTAAAATAAAACTTGAATGTCCAGCAATAAAACTAGTAAAAGCTATATGTGAAAATGTTTTCTGATGTGTTATGTTGCATCACAGAATGAAACCTGTGTTTTGATTCACTAATTTTGAAACACTGTTTTTAGAAGCTATGAAGTGACATTTTGAGCCCATTGAAGCCTGTACAGATAAATTGAATATCCAGTGATTAAAAAGTAGAAACAAACAGTCTGTAAAAACGCTTTCAGATGTGCCAATTTATCTCATAGAATAGAACCAGTGTTTTAATTTGCCAGGTTCCAAGCACTGTTTGTGTAGAATATACAAAGTGACATGTCTGAGCCCACTGAGGCCTATGAGGAAAAATCGAATATCGAGGCATAAAAACTGGAACCACACTATCTGTTAAAGTACTTTGCATTGTGCTGTTCTGCATCACAGAATCGAATCTGTTTTTTGACTCACCAGGTTTGAAACTCTCTTGTTGTAGAATCTACGTGGTGACATTTGTAAGCCTACAAGAGGATGAGGAAAAATCAAATATAAAGTGAAAAAACTAGAAAAATGCTATCTGGGAAAATGCTTTGTGATATGCCATTTCACATCACAGAATAGAACTTTTTTTTTTTTTTTTTTTTATCAGGTTCTAAACAATCTTTTCGTAAAATCTATGAGGGGAGCATTGTGAGCCAATTGAGCTTTACAAGAAAAAAATGGAATGTCCAGCAATAAAAACGAGAACCAAACAATCTGTGAAAATGCTTTCTGATGTGCTGTTTCACATCACAGAATAAAATCCGTGTTCTGATTGACATGTTCTAAACTTTTTTGGTGTACAATCTATGAATTGACATTTCTGAGTCCATTGAGCCCTATAAGTAAAAACAGAATATCCAGCAATGAAAGCTAGACAGAAACTATGTGAAAAATGCTTTGTGATGTACTGTTGCATATCACAGAATGGAACCTGTGTTTTGATTCACCAGGTTTGAAACATTCTTTTTGTATAATCTACAGGGCGATATTTCTGATCCCTTTGAGGTCTATAAGAAAACATAGAAAATTCATCTTTAAAAACTAGAAAAAAATCTATTTGTGAAAATGCTTCATGATGCATTGTTTTACAACACAGAATAGTATCTGTGTTTTGGTCACCAGGTTTGAAACACTTTTTGTAGAATCTACAAAGTGACACTTCTAAGCCCATTGAGGCCTGTAAGAAAAAATCGATTATCCAGCAATAAAACCAAGAAACAAGCAATCTGTGAAAATGCTTTGTGATGTGCTGTCTCTTATCACAGAATGGAACCTGTGTTTTGATTTACCGTATTTAAAACACTCTTTTTGTAGAATCCACAAGTTACATTTCTAAGCCCACTGGGGGCTGTAAGAAAAAATCAAATACCCAGTGATAGAAACTAGAAAATGGTATGTGAGAAAACGCTTTGTGATGTGTTGTTTGACACCACAGAACAGAATCTGTGTTTTGATTCACTACTTCCCAAAACTTTTTGGAGAATCTATGAAGTTATATGCCCTAGTGTATTGAGGCATATAACCAAATATCGACGATCCAGCTCTAAAGATTGGAAACAAGCTATCCGTGAAAATGCTTTTTAATGTGCTGATTCATATTACAAAATTAAATTTGTGTTTTGTTCACCAGATCCCAAATCATCTATTTATAGAATCAATGTAGTGGCAATTTTGACCTCATTAAGGCGTAGAAGGAAAAACCAAATATCCAGTGAAAAACCTAGAAACAAGGTATCTGTGAAAGTACTTTGTAATGTGCTGTTTTATATCATAGAATGAAACCTGTGAAACCTGTGTTGATTTAACAGATTCCAAACACTCTTTTTGTAGAATCTATAGAGTGACATATATGAGCCCCTTAAGGCCTATAAAATATATCTATATTCAGTGATAAAAGGTATTAACAGGTTATCTGTAAAAATGCTTTGTGATGTGCTGTTTAGTATCACAGAATGGAACCTGTGTTGTGATTCACCAGGCTCCAAACACTGTATAATCTGTGACATGACAATTTTGAGCCCATTAAAGCCTATAAAGAAATATTGAATATCTAGCTCTAAAAACTAGAAACATGTTATCTGTGAAAATGCTTTCAGATGTGCTGTTTTATACCACATAATGGAACTTGTGTTTAGATTCACCAGGTTCCAAATACTATTTTTATGGAATCTGTGAAGTGACATTTCAATGTACATTGAGGCCAATAATGGAAAAACAATTGAGTGACAAAAGCTACAAACAAGTTATATGTTCATATACTTTGTGAGGTGATGTTTTATCTCCAAAGTGGAATATGTGTTTTGATTTGCCAAGTTCCAAACACTCTTTATGTAGAATCTACATAGTGACATTTCTCAGCCCATTGTTACCTATAAGGAAAAATTGAATATCCCACTCTAAAAAATAGAAACAAGCTATGTGTGAAAATGCTTTGTGATGTGCTGTTTTATGTCACAAATTAAAATCTGTTTTAATTCCACAGTTTCCAAATACTCTTTTGGCAGGAAAATTGAATATTCAGCAATAAAATCAAGAAGCCACCTATATATCAAAATGCTTTGTGATATGATGTTTCAAATCACAGAATACAACCTATGTTTTAATTCACAATGTTAAAACAATCTTTTGTAGTATCTACAAAGTGCCATTTCTGACCCCATTTAAGCCTATAAGGAGAAATTGAAAATCGTACTCTAAAACCTGGAAAAAGTCTAGGTATGGTGGCTTATACCTGTAATCCAAGCACTTGGGAGATCAAGGCAGGAGGATCACCTAAGGTCAGGAATTCAAGAACAGACCTGGCAAACATGGTGAAAACCCATTCCTACTAAAAATACAAAATTAGCTGGTCATGGTGGCACATGCCTATAATCCCAGCTACTCAGGAATCTGAGGAAGCAGAATCACTTCATGCTGGAGGCAGAGGTTGGAGAGAGCCAACATCATGCCACTGTACTCCAGCATGGGCAGAGAGAGTGAAACTGTCTCAAAAAAGTATAATTAAAATTTAAAAAGTCATGTGCTCTTTTGTATCACAAAATGGAAACTGTGTTTTGTTTCACCTGGTTCCAAATACTCCTTTCATAGAATCTATGAAGTGACATTTCTGTATCTATTAAGTACTATAAACAAAAAACTAATATCCCACAATAAAAACTGCAAACAAGCTATCTGTGAAAATGCATTGTGACTTGCTGTTTCATTGCACCGAATGGAACCAGTTTTTTGAATCATGGGGTTCCAAACACTATTTGTGTAGAATCTACAAAGTGATAATTCTGAGCTCATTGAGTCCTATAAAACACACACACACACACACACACACCCATCAATGAACACTAGAAGGTATTATCTTTAAAGTTGGTTTGTGACATGTCATATCACAGAACTGATTTTGTTTCTTCAAGTTCCAAACATTCATTCTGGATAATATACAAAGTGACAAGGCAGTGCCTATTAAAGCCTATAATAAATATCAAGTATGCAACTCTAAAAACTAGAAAAGGGCTATCTGTGAAAACGCATTGTGATGAACTATTTTATACCACAGAATAAAACCTGTCTTTTGATAAATCAGGTTCCAAACACTTTTTGTAGAATCTATGAAGTAATTTTTCTGAGCCCATTGAGGCCTATGAAAAGAAAACAAATATCCAGTGATAGAAACTAGAAACAAGCTATCTGTGAAAATGTGTTGTAATGTAACAGTGAGCCTATTGAGGCCAATAAGAAAAAATCAAATATCTGGAGATAAAAATTTGAAAAAAGTTACGTGAAAATGCTGTGTGATGTGTGTTTCATATCACAGAATGAAACCTATGTTTGATTCACCAGGTTTCAAACACTCATTTCATTGAACATACAGAATGACATTTCTGAGCCCACTGAAGCCTATAAGGAAAAAATAGAATAATCTGCTTTAAAAAGTAGAAACAAGTTATTTGTGCAAATGCATTATTATGTGCTGTTTAACGTCACATAATTGAACCTGTGTTTTGGTTTACCAGGTAAAAACACTCTTTTGTAGAATCTACAAATTGAAATTTCTGAGCCCATTGAAACCTACATAGAAAATTGAATATCCAGTGATAAAACTAGAAAAAACTATTGGTGAAAATGTTTTGTGATGTGTGGTTTTATGACACAAAATGAAACTTGTGTTTTGATTCAGCAGGTTCTAAACACTCTTTTTGTAGACTCTATGAAGTTACATTTCTGATCCCATTGCATCCTATAAAGAAAAATTGAATATCCAGCAATAAAACTAGAAAGAATATATCTGTTAAAATGCTTTAAGATGTGCTTTTATTTATGACAGATGAAACCTGTCCTTTGATTCTCTATGTTACACTCTTCTTGTAAAGTCTATGAAGTGACATTTCTGAGTACATTGAGGCCTACTAGTAAGAAAAAATGAATATTAAGATTTAATAACTAGAGCTATGTTATCAGTGTAAATGCTTTTTGTTGTGCTCTTTGTTATCACATAATAGAACCTATATTTTCATTCAACAAGTTTTCACAATCCTTTTGTAGTATCTACAACATGACATTTCTGAGTCAATTGCAGTCTATAAGAAAAACATTAATATCCAGCAATGAAAAGTAGAAACAAGCTACATGTGAAAATGCTTTGTGATGTGCTGTTTCGTATCTCACAATGAAAGTTCTGTTTTGATTCACCTGATTTCTAACCCTTTTTTGTAGAATATAACAAGTAACATTTCTGAGCCCATTAATCCCTATAAAAAGAAAAAAAATGAATATCCAGCAATTAAAATGAGAAACAAGCTATCTGTGAAAATGCTTTGTGATGTGCTGTTTCATATCATAGAATGGAATCATTTTTTGATTCACTTGGTTGTAAACATGCTTTATGGAGAATCTATGAAGTCACAAATCTGAGCTCATTGAGGCTGATAAACTAGGTTGCAAACATACTTTCTATATAATATATGAAGTGAAAAACATGTGAAGATTAAAGCCTATAAGGAAATATCAAATATCCAGCTTAAAAAGCTAGAAGAAGGCTATCTGTGAGAATGCTTTGTGATGATCTGTTTCATATCACAGAATGAAACCTGTGTTTTGATACACCAGGTTTCAAACATTTTTTATGTAGAGTCTACAAAGTGACATTTCTGAGCCCATTGAGGCCTATAAAGAGAAATGAAATTACCAGTAATAAAACCTAGAAAGAAACTATGTGCAAAAATGCTTTGTACATATATCAAAGAATGGAACCTGTTTTTTGATTCACCAGGTTTTAAACACTATTTTTGCAGAGTCTACAAAGTGACATTTCTGAGCCCATTGAGGCCTACAAGAAAAAAAATCAAATATTCATCTCTAAAAACTGGAAGAAGGTATTCATGAAAAAATGCTTTGTGATTTGCTGTTTCACATCACATAATGGAAGCTATGTTGTGATCCGCCAGGTTCAAAACTTCTATGAAGTGACATTTCTCTGCCAATAGAGGCCTATAAGTAAAATTGCATATACATATGTAAAAACTAAAAAGCATGTATGAATGAAAATGCTTTGTGATGTTATGTTTTATATCACAGAATGGAAACCTGTATCTTAACTCACCAGATCCAAAACTCTCCTTTTGTAGAATCTATAAAGTGACACTTCCATTGCCATTGAGGGCTATACAGAAAAGTTGACTATTTCTAAAATCCATATAGAAGTTATGTGTGACAATGTTTTTTGATGTGCTGTTTCATATCAAGAAATACAACTGGTGTTTTCATTCACCAGGGTCCAAACACTATTTTGGAGAATATATGAAGTGACATTTCTGAGCCCATTAAAGCCTATAAGAAAAAATAGAATATACAGGAATAAAACCTAGCAACATGCTACCTGTGAGAACACTTTGTAATGTGCTGTATTATATCACAGAATGAAAGCCATGTTTTGAGATAACAGAATATAAACACTCTTTTTGTAAAATATGTGAAGTAACATTTCGGAGCCATTTGAGGACAATAATAAAAAAATTAAAAATGCATCTATAAAAACTAGAAACAAGGTATCTGTGAAAATGCTCTGTGATGTGCTGTCTCATATCACAGAATGGAAACTTTGTTTGATTCACTGGGTTCAAAACACTCTTTTTATAGAATCTACAAAGTGACATATCTGAGCCAACTGAAGCCTGTATAGAAACAGTTTCCAACCTGAAAACTAAAAACAAGCTAAGTCTGAAAATGCTTAAGGTGTGATGTTCATATTACAGAATGAAACCATGATTTCATTCACCAGGTTCGAAACACTCTGTACAATGTACAAAGTGATATTATTGAACCCATTGAAACCTATAAAATAAAATCAAATATCCAGTGATAAAAACTAGAAGCAAGATATCTGTAAACATGCTTTGTGATATGCGGTTTTGCTTCTCAGACCAAAATCTGTATTTTGATTCACCAGGTTCGAAACACTCTTTCTATAGAATCTATGAAGTGACATTTCTGAGCCAATTGAGGCCAACAAGAAAAAATTCAAATATCCAGCAATAAAACTAGAAACAAGCTATATGTGAAAATGCTTTCTGTTGTGCTGTTTAAAATTACAGAACACAACCTGTGTTTTGAATCACCAGGTTGCAAACACTCTTTCCTATAAGAAAAAAAATCAAATATCCTGCAATAAAAACTAAAAACAAGCTATCTGTGAAAATGCTTTCAATAAATTGATTTTTCTCACAGAATGGAACCTTTATTATGATTCATCAGGTTGGAAACACTCTTTTTGTAGAATCTCTGAAGTGGTATTTCTGAGCCCACTGAAGCCCTATATGGAAAATGGAATATTCAGCAATAAAACTAAAAGCAAGCTATGTGTGAAAATGCTTTGTGATGTCTCATTTCATCTCTGAGAATTGAACATGTGTTTTGATTCACCAGGTTGGAAACACCTTTTTTGCAGAATCTACAAAGTGAGATTTCTGAACCCTTTGAGGCCTATAAGAAAAAATAGAATATTCAGAAATAAAAACGTGAAAAAAGCTGTACATGAAAATGCTTAGTGATGCATGTCTCATATTGCAGAATGGAACTTATTTTTCGTTCACTAGGTTTCAAACACTCTTTTCATTCAACATACAAAGTGGCATTTCTGAGACAATTGAGGTCTTCAAGGAAAAATTGAATGCCCTACTTTAAATAGTACAAGCAAGTTTTGTGTGAAAATGCTTTGTGGTGTGCTGTTTATATTACAAAATTAAGTTTTTTGATTTACCAATTAAAACACTCTTTTTTATAGAATATACAAAGTGACATTTCTGAGCCCATTGAAGCATATATGGAAAATTAAATATCTGACAATAAAAACTAAAGACAAGCTCTGTGTGTAAATGCTTTCTGATATGCTGTTTCATACCACAAAATGGATCCCATGTTTTGATTCATCAGGTTCAAAACACTCTTTTTGTAGAATCTGTGAAGTTACATTTCTGATTCTATTGTATCCTATGAGGAAAAATTGAATATCCAGGCACAAAAACTATAAACAACCTATATGTGAAAATGCTCAGAGCTGTTATTGCTTGTGACAGAATGGAACCTGTGTTTTGATTCACCAGGTTACACACACTCTTTTTGTAGAATTTACCAGGTGACATTTCTGATCACATTGAGGCCTACCAGGAAAAAATGAATATTCAGCTCTAATGACTAGAACCAAGCTATCAGTGTAAATGCTTTTGACGTGCTCTTTCTTGTCACATAATGGAAACTGTCTTTTGATTCAAAAGGTTCCAACACAATTTTTGTAGAATCCATTAAGTGAAATTTCTGAGCTGATTGTGGCTTATAAGAAAAAAATTGAATATCCAGCAATGACAAATAGAAACAAGATATATATGAAACTACTTCATAATCTCTTTCATATTTCAGGACACAACCTATGTTTCAATTCACCAGGTTCCAAACACTTTTTTTTTTTTTTTTTTGTAGAATATGACAAGTGACATGTCTAAGCCTACTGAGGCCTCTCAGGAAAAATAAAATATATAGCACTAATAGCTAGAAACAAAATATGTATGGAAATGCTTTGTGATGGCTGTTTGTTATCACAGAATATAACCTGAGTTTTATTCACCAGTTACTGAAAACTATTTTGTAGAATCTATGAAGTAATATTTCTGGGCTCTTTGAAGCCTATAGGAAGAAAATCAAATATCCAGCTCTTAGAATTAGAAGCAAGCTACCTGTAAAAATGCCTTTGCTGTCCTCTTTCTTGTCACAGAATTAATACTGTGTTTTGATTCACAGGTTCCAAACACTCTTATTGTAAAAATATACAAAATGACATTTCTGAGTTCATTGAAGTCCATCAGGAGAAAAAAGTAAACGCAGCAAAAAAAATGCAATGAAGCCATCTGTGAAAATGCTTTGTGATGTCCTGTTTCATATCACAGAATGTAAACTGTGTTTTGCTTCACCAGGTTTGAAACGCTCTTTTTGTATAATGCACAAAGTGACATTTCTGAGTCATTTGAGGCCTGTAAGAAAAAAAGTGAATACCCCACTCCAAAAACAAGAAACAAGCTACATGAGAAAATACTTTCTGTTGTGCTCTTTCACATCACAGAATGGAACCAGTGTTTTGATTCAACAGGTTCCAAGCACTCTTTTATACACTCTAAAAGTGACATTTCTGAGCACGTTCAGGCCTAAAAGAAAAACTCAAATATCAAGCAATGAAAACTAGAAACAAGATGTATGTGGAAATACTTTATGATGTGCCATTTCATATCACATGATAAAACCTGTGTTTTGATTGACTAGGTTCAAAACAGTCTTATTGTGGAATCCACAAAGTGACATTTCTGAGGCAATTGAAGCCTATAAAAAACTGAATGTCTGTCACTAAAAGCTATACACAAGCTATGTGTCAAAAGGCTTTGTGACGTGCTGTTTCATACCAAAGAATGGAAAATGGGTTTTGATTCACCATGTTTGAAAATCTCTTTCTGTATGATCAGTGAAGTGACATATCTGAGCCCATTGAGGCCTAAGAGGAAATATGGAATATCCAACAATAAAAACTAGACACGAGCTATCTGTGAAAATATTTTGTGATGTTTCATTTAATCTCACAAAAGATACCTGTCTTTATATTCAGGAGGTTGGAAACATTCTTTTGTAGAATCTATGAGGTGACATTTCTTAATGGAACAAGGCCCATAGGGAAAATTGAATATCCAGTGATAAAACTAGAAACCAGTTATCTGTGAAAAGCATTGTGATGTGTGGTTTTATCTCACAGAATGTAACTGTTTTGATTCACCAGGTTGAAAACACTCTTTTTGTGGAATCTACGAAGTGACATTTCTGAGCCCATTGAGGCCTACAAGAAAAGTAGAATATTCAACGAGAAAACAAGAAAAAAGTGATCTGTAAAATGCTTTGTGATGTGACGTTTCACGTCACCGAAAGGAAACTGCATTTTGATTCACCAGGCTGGAAACACTCTTTTTTGTGGAGTCTACAAAGAGACATTTCTGAGTCCATTGAGGTCTATAAAGAAAAAACAAATATCCAGTCTAAAAACTGGAAACAACTATCTGTGAAAATGCTTTGGGATATGTCGTTTCATCTCACAGAATGAAACCTGTATTGTGATTCACCAGGTTAAAGTCACTCTTTTTGGAGAATATACAAAGTGACATTTCTGAGCCAATTGAGGCCTCTAAAAAAAAGTTGAATATCCAATGATTAAAAACTGGAAACAAGCTATCTGTGAAAATACCTTCTGATGTGTCCTTTTATTTCACAGAATGGAACCTGTGTTTTGATTAACCAGGTTAGAAACACCCTCCTTGTAGAGTTTATGAAGTGTGATATTTCAGAGCTCATTGAGGCCCATAAGAAAAAATTGAACATCTTGTGATAAAATCTAGAAACAAGTTATCTGTGAAAATGCTTTTTGATGTGTCATTTCATCTCACAGGTTCTAAAAAATTTTGAAAATCCAGTGATAACAACTAGACACAAGCTATATGTGAAAATTCTTTGTGATGTGCCATTTAATTTCACAGAATGAGAAATGTGTTTTTATTTAGCAGGTTAGAAACACTCTTTTGTAGAATCTATGAAGTGACATATCTAAGCCCATTAAAGCCTATAAGAAAAAATTAAATGCCCAGCAATACAAACTAGAGACAAACTATTTGTGAAAATTCTTTGTAATATGTCATTTCATCTCACAGAATAGAACATATGTTTTGATTCACCAGGTTAAAACACTCTTTTGGAGAATCCATGAAGTGACATTCCTGAGCCCATTGAGTCCTTTAAGGAAAATCAAATATCCAGTGATAAAACCTAGAAACAAGCAATCTGGGAAAAGCCTTTGTAATGTTTTGGTCATCTCACAGAATGGAATCTGTGTTTTGACTCTGTAAAATGTTTTGATTTTGAAAACACTCTTTTGGAGAACCCATGAAGTGACATTTTTGAGCCCAGTAGTCCTCTAAGAAAAAGTTGCATATCCAGCAATAAGAATGAGAAACAAGCTGTCTGTGAAAATACTTTGTGAGGTGTCATTTCATCTCACAGAATGGAACCTATGCTTTGATTAATCAGATTGGAAACACTGTCTTTGTAGAATTTACACAGTGACATTTCTGATCCCATTGAGGCCTATACAAAAATTGCATATTCAGCGATAAAATCTAGAAAGAAGCTATCCCTGAAAATGCTTTCTTCTGTGTGATTTCTTCAAACAGAATGGAACTAAAGCTTTTTTTTTTTTTTTTTTTTGAGAAGGAGTCTCGCTCTGTCACCCAGGCTGGAGTGCAGTGGCCAGATCTCAGCTCACTGCAAACTCCGCCTCCCGGGTTTACGCCATTCTCCTGCCTCAGCCTCCCGAGTAGCTGGGACTACAGGCGCCCACCACCTCGCCCGGCTAGTTTTTTGTATTTTTTTAGTAGAGACGGGGTTTCACCGTGTTAGCCAGGGTGGTCTCGATCTCCTGACCTCGTGATCCGCCCGCCTCGGCCTCCCAAAGTGCTGGGATTACAGGCTTGAGCCACCGCGCCAGGCCCGGAACTAAGGTTTTTATTCAACAGTTTACAAACACTCTTTTTGTAGAATCTACAAAGGGATGTTTGCAAGTCAATTGAGACCCATAAAAAATTGAATATCCAGCATGAAAAAAGAAAGAGACTATCTGTGAAAGTGCTTTGTGGTGTGTGGTCTCGTCTCAGAATTGAACCTCTGCTTTGATGCACGAGGTTAAACATACTTTTACTATAGAATCTATGAAGGTATATTTCTGGGAATACTGAGGCCTATGAGGAAAAATCAAATATACAATGATAAAAACTAGAAACAAGCTATCAGTGAAAATGCTTTGAGATGTGTGTTTCCTTCTCATAGAATAGAAACTCTGTTATGATTCAGCCTGTTCCAGTCACTTTTTGTGTAGAATATAATAAGAGACATTTCTGAGCACACTAAGGCTTATAAAAAAATTGAAAAGCCAGCAATGAAAACTAGATACTAGCTATCTGGAAAAATGCTTTGTAATATGTGGTTTCTTCTCACAGAAGGGAACCTATGATTTGATTCATCATGTTCCAATCAGTCTTAGTGTAGAATCTATGAAGGAATATTTCTGAGCCCATTGAGGCATATAAAGAAAAATCAAATATCCAGAAATAAAACAAAACATTTATCTGTGAAAATGTTTTGTGATAGTGGGCTTATCTCACAAAATGGTATCTGTGTTTTGTTTCACCAGGTTGGAAACACTTTTTTTGAACAATCTATGAAGGGACATTTCTGAGCATATTGAGGCCTGTAAAAGAAAATTGAATATCCATCGATAAAACTAGAAAAAAATCTATATGTGAAAAGCTTCATGATGTGTTGACTCATCTCACAAAATGGAAACTGTGTTTTCATATAACAATTTAGAAACACTCTTTTTATAGAATCTTCGAATGGACATTTTTGAGCCCATTGAGGTCTACAAATACATGTATATATATATATACATACACGCACTTTTGATGTGTGGTTTATTCTCACAAATGGAACTTATGTTTAACTCACTAGGATGGAAATGCGTTTTGTGTAGAATCTACCAAGTGACATTTCTCAGCCCATTGAGTCCAATAAGAAAAAATCGAGTATCCAGCGATAAAACTAAAAACAATATACTGGTGAAAATGCTTTGTGATGTGCAGTTTCCTCACACGGAATGGGATCTGTATATTGATTTACCAGATTCAAATCACTCTTTGTGTAGCATCTACAAAGGGACATTTCTGAGCCTTTTGAGGCCTATAAGAAAAAAATCAAATATTCACTGATTAAAACTAGAAAATGTATCTGTGTAAAATGCTTTGTGATGTGTGTTTTTTTTCACAAAAAAATGGAACCAGGAATGGGACCTGTATATTGATTTACCAGATTCAAATCACTCTTTGTGTAGCATCTACAAAGGGAAATTTCTGAGCCTTTTGAGGCCTATAAGAAAAAAATCAAATATTCACTGATTAAAACTAGAAAATGTATCTGTGTAAAATGCTTTGTGATGTGTGTTTTCTTCGGCAAAAAAATGGAATCAGGGTTTTGATCAACCAGATTCCAATCACTCTTTGTGTAGAATCAACAAAAGGACATTTCTTAGCCCATTGATGCCTATAAGGATCAATAGAATATCCAGTAATTAAAACAAAAAACAAAATGTCTGTGAAAATGCTTTGTGATGTGCGGTTTCTATTCTCAGAATGGAATCAGCATTTTGATTAACCAGGTTTTAAACACTCTGTAGTATCTATGAAGAGACAATTCTGAGGCCTTTGAGGCCTATAAAAATAAATAGAATACCCAGTGATACAAACTAGAAACAAGGTATCTGTGAAAATGCTTTGTGATGTGTAGATTTATCTCTCAGAATGGAACCTGTGTTTTGATTTGCACTCAAATCAAAGTGGGAACACTCTTTTTGCTGAATCTATGAAGGGACAATTTTGAGCCCACTAAGGTATAAAAGAAAAAATCAAATATCCAGCAATAAAAACTGGAAACAAGCTATCTGTGAAAATGCTTGGTTATGTGTAAAGTCAATCACAGAATAAAATCTCTGTTTTAATTCACCAGCTTGTAAACACTCTTTTTGTAGAACCCATGAATAGCCCTTTGAAGCCTATAAGAAAAAAAATCAAATATCCAGCAGTAATAACTACAAACAAGCTATCTGTGAAAATGCTTTGTGATATGTCATTTTATCTCACAGAATTGCGCTTGTATTTTATTCATATGGTTGGAAATACTCTGTTTTAGAATCTACAAAGTGATTTTTTTGTGCCAAATGATGTTTAAAAGGAAAAAAAAAAACAAATATCCATCTATAAAAGCTATGAACAAGCTATCTGTGAAAATGCTTCATGAAGAGTGGTTTCTTCTCACAGTGGGGAACCTGTGCTTTGATTAACCAGATTGGAAACACTGCTTTTGTAGAATCTATGATGAGATATTTCTGCACCCATTGAGGCCTATAAGGAAAATTAGATACCTAGAAATAAAACTAGGAAACAAGCTATCTGTGAAAATGCTTTATGATGTGTGTTTTTTTTCCAACAGAGTGAAACCTGTGTTTTTACTCATGTGGTTCCAATCACTTTTTGTGTAGCATCTATAAAGGAACATTTCTGAGCACATTGATGCCTGTAAGTAAAATCAAATATCCAGATGTAATAACCAAGAAAAAGCTATCTGTGAAAATGCTTTGTGATGTGTGGATTCATGTATCAGAATGGAACCTGTGTTTTGATTCACCAGGTTGGAAACACTCTTTTGGTAGAATTGATGAGGTGACATTTCTGAGCCGATTGATGCCTATACAAAAAAATTGAATTTCCAGTGATAAAAAGTACAAATCATCTACCTGTAAAAATGCCGTGAGATGTGTCATTTCATCTAACAGAATAGAACCTGTGTTTTGGTTCACCTGGATGGAAACACAGTTTTTTTTTTTTTAATACTCTACGAAGAGACTCTTTTGAGTCTAATGACAGTTAAAAGTAAAAAATATCCAGTAACAAAAACTAGAAACATGCTGTCTTTAAAAATTCTTTGCAATGTGTAGTTTCTTCTCACAGTTTTAACCAGTGTTTTAATTCATCAAATTGGAAACACCGTTTTATAGAATCTACCAAGAAACACTTTTAAGTCCATTGAGACATATAAGAATAAATTGAACATCCACCACTAAAAACTAGAAACAAGTTCTCTGTGAAAATGCTTTGTGATATGTGGTTTCCTCTCACAGAATGGAATTTTTTTGATTCATCTAGTTCCAATCACTTTTTGTGTAGTATCTGCAAAAAGCCATTTCTGAGCCCACTGAGGCCTATAAAAAATAAAATATCCTCTCATAAAAAGTAGAAACGAGCTACTGTTGAAAATGCTTTGTGATGTGTGGATTCACTGCACAGAAAGGAAACTGTTTTGATTATCATGGTTCCAATTACTTTTTGTGTAGAATCTACACAGGGACATTCCTGAGCCCATTAAGGCATATATAAAAGTCAAATATTCAGAGACAAATACCAGAAACAAGATATCTGTGAAAATGCTTTGTGATGCTTGGATTCACCTCTCAGAATAGAACCTATGTTTTGATTCACCTGGTTGGGAACACCCTTTTTGCTGAACCTATGAGGGGACAATTCTGAGCCAAGCGAGGCCCATATGGAAAAACTGAATATCCAGCAATAAAAGCTAGAAACTAGCTCTCTGTGAAAATGCTTGGTTATGTGTAAATTCAATTTCAGAATAAAATCTATGTTTTAATTTACCAGCTTGCAAACACAGTTTTTGTACAATCCATGAAGGGATATTTCTAAGCCCTTTGAGGCCTGTGAGAAAAAATCAAATATCTGACAGTAACAATTAGAAACAAGCTATCTGTGAAAATAATTTGTGATGTGTGGCTTCTTCCCACAGAATGGAACCTGTGTTTTGATTCACCAGGTTTCAATCACTCTGTGTGTAGAATCTATGAAGGGACTTCTCTGAACCCATTAAGGCATAGAAAATATAATGGAATATCCAGCAATAAAACATAAAACAATCTATCTCTGAAAATGCTTTGTGATATGTTGATTCTTTTCACAGAATGAAAACTGTGACTTACCCATTTCGTAGAATCTACAAGAAACAATTCTGAGTCCACTGATGCCCATAAGGAAAACGGAGAATTCAGCAATAACAACTAGAAACAATCCTTCCTTGAAAAAGCTTTGTGATATGTGGTTTATTCTCACAGAATGAAACCTGTGGTTTGATTCAACAGGTTGCAAGATTGCTTTTTGTAGAATTTACAAAGTGATATTTCTGCACACATTGAAACCTATAAAAAGAAATAGAAAATCCAACAGTAAAAAGAAGAAACAAGCTATCTGTGAAAATGCTTTGAGATGTGTGATTTCTTTTCATAGAAGTGAACTTGTGTTTTGATTCACCAGATTAGAAACATTCTGTTTGTAGAATCTGTGAAAGGATGTTTCTGGGCCTATTGAGTCCTACAAGAAAAAAATTGAATATCCAGCCATAAAAACAAGAAACAACCAAACTGTGAAAATGCTTTGTGTTGTGTGGATGCATGTCACAGAATGAAACTTGTGTTTTGGTTCACCATGTTTGAAACACTCTTATTGTGGAATCTACGAAAAAAAATTTCTCACCCCTTTGAGGCTTTATTATAAGGAAACAACAATTATTTATGGATAAATAGTAGATGCAAGCTATTTGTGAAAATTATTTTTGATGTGTGGTTTCTTCTCACAGAATGGAAACTGTGTTTTGATTCACCAGCTTGATAAGACTTATTATTATTTTTTATTACACTTTAAGTTCTAGGGTACATGTGCATAATGTGCAGGTTTGTTACATATGTATACATGCGTCGTGTTAGTTTGCTGCACCCATTAACTCGTCATTTACATTAGGTATTTCTCCTAATGTTATCCCTCCCTCGTCCCTCCACCCCATGACAGGCCCTGGTGTCTGATATTCCCCGCTCTGTGTCCAAGTGTTATCATTGTTCATTTCCCACCTATGAGTGAGAATATGTGGTATTTGGTTTTCTGTCTTTGTGATAGTTTGCTCAGAATGATGGTTTCCAGCTTCATCCATGTCCCTACAAAGGACATTAACTCATCCCTTTTCATGACTGCATAGTATTCCATGGTGTATGTGTGCCACATTTTCTTAATCCAATCTATCATCGAGGGACATTTGGGTTGGTTCCAAGTCTTTGCTATCTTGAATAGTGCTGCAATAAACATATGTGTGCTTGTGTCTTTAGAGCAGCATGATTTATAATCCTTTGAGTATATACCCAGTAATGGGATGGCTGGGTCAAATGGTATTTCTTGTTCTAGATCCTTGAGGAATTGCCACACTGTCTTCCAAAATGGTTGAACTAGTTTACAGTCCCACCAACAATGTAAAAGTGTTCCTATTTCTCCACATCCTCTCCAGCACCTGTTGTTTCCTGACTTCTTAATGATTGCCATTCTAACTGGTATGAGATGGTATCTCATTGTGGTTTTGATTTGCATTTCTCTGATGACCAGTGATGATGAACATTTTTCATGTGTCTGTTGGCTGCATAAAGGTCTTCTTTTGAGAAGTGTCTGTTCATATCCTTTGCCCGCTTTTTCATGGGGTTGATTTCTTCTTGAAATTTATTTAAGTTCTTTGTATATTCTGGATATTAGCCCTTTGTCAGATGGGTAGATTACAAAAATTTTCTCCCATTCTATAGGCTGCCTGTTCACTCTGATGGTAGTTTCTTTTGCTGTGCAGAAGCTCTTTAGTTTAATTAGATCCCATTTATCAGTGTTGGCTTCTGTTGCCATTGCTTTCGGTGTTTGTCATGAAGTCCTTGCCCATGCCTATGTCCTGAATGGTACTGCCTAGGTTTTCTTCTAGGATTTTTATAGTTTTAGGTCTAACATTTAAGTCTTTAATCCATCTTGAATCAATTTTTGTATAAGGTGCAAGGAAGGGATCTAGTTTTAGCTTTCTACATATGGCTAGCCAATTTTCCCAGCACCATTTTTTAAATAGGGAATCCTTTCCCCATTTCTTGTTTTGATAAGACTGTTTTGTAGAATCTAGGAAGTGATGTTTCTGAACCTACTTAAGCCTATAAAAAATTGAATATCCAGTGATAAAACTAGAAACAAGCTATCTGTGAAAATGCTTTCTGATGTTTTGTTTCTTCTCATAGAATACATGTTTTGAAATTCACCAGGTTTCAGTTATAGTTTTTGTAAAATATACAAAGGGACATTTTGGTGCTTGTTGTTGCTTATGAGGAAAAATGGAATATCCAGCCATAAAAGAAAGAAGCAAGCAAACTGTCAAAATGCTTGGTGATGTAGGAATTCATCTCAAGGAGCATGTATTTTGGTTTACCACACTGGGAGCACTCTCTTTGTAGAATCTACAAAAGGACATTTTTGAGCCTATTGTGGCCTGTAAGGAAATATCAAATATCCAGCCATAAAATCTACAAACCAGCTATCTGTGAAAATGTTTTGTAAGTGTGGTTTCTCACACGTAATGCAGACTGTATTTTCATTCACCAGGTACCAATTACTCTTTTGTAGAATCTATGAAGGGACATTTTGAGTCCATTTAGGCTTGTAAGGAAAATCAATTATCCAGTTTTAAAAACTAGAAACAAGCTATCTGTGAAAATAGTTTGCTATATGTGGATTCATCTCACAGAGTAGAATTTGCATTTTGATTCCATAACTTGGACTCACTCTCTTTGTAGATTCTAGGAAGTGACATATCTGAGTTTATTGAAGCCTATACGGGAATAACGAATATCCAGTGATAAAAACTAGAAACAAGGTATCTGTGAAAATCCTCCATGATGGGTGGATTCATCTCCCAGAATGGAACCTACGTTTTCATTCCACAGGCTGGAGACACTCTTTTTGCAGAACATACGAAGGAATATTTCCAAACCCGTTGAGGACTATGAAGAAAATAGAATAGCCAGCGACAAAACTAAAACAAGCTTTCTGTGAAAATTCTCTGTGATATGTGGATTCTTCTTACAGAATGCAATCTGTGTTTTTATTGCACATGTTGGAAACATTCTTTTTGTAGAATCTATGATGAGATATTTCTGAGCCCATTGAGGCTTGTAAGGATAAACAGAATAGCCATAAAACCTAGAAACAAGCTATCTGTGAAAATGCTTTGTAATGTGTGGATTCATCTTACAGAATGGAACCTGTGTTTTCATTCACCAGGTTGGAAGCACTCTTTTTGTAGAATCTGCAAAGAGACATTTCTGACCCATTTCAGCATATAAGGAAAAATCAAATATCCAGTGATAAAATTAGAAACAAGATATCTGTGAAAATACTTTGTGTTTTGTGGATTCATCTAACAGAATGGCACCCGTTTTTTGATTCACCAGATTGCAAACACTTTTTGTAGAATCTATGAAGGGACATTTCTGACCCCAATGAGGGATATAAGAGAAAAATCAAATATCCAGTGATTAAAAACTAGAAACAGCAACCTATGTGTGAAAATGCTCTGTGATGTGTGGATTCATCTCACACAAGGAAGAATCTGTGCTTCCTTTTTTGATTTTAATAACGTAAAAAAATGTTATTTTACTTTAAGTTTGGGGATACATGTGCAGAATGTGCTGGTTTTTCACCTAGGCATACATGTGCCATGGTGCTTTGCTGCGCCTGTCAAGCTGTCATCTAGATTTTAAGCTTGGCATGCATTAGGTACTTGTCCTAATGCTCTCCCTCCCCTTTCCCCCGACACCACGACAGGCCCCAGTGTGTGATGTTCCCCTCCCTGTGTCTATGTTTTCCCATTGTTCAGTTCCCACTTATGAGTGAGGACATGTGGTGTTTGGTTTTCTGTTCCTGTGTTAGTTTGCTGAGGATGATGCTTTCCAGCTTCATCCATGTTCCTGCAAATGACATGAACTCATTCTTTTTTAATGGTCGCATAGTGTTCCTTGGTGTATATGCCATGATTTCTTTATCCAATTTCTTATTGATTGGCATTTGGGTTGGTTCCGAGTCTTTGCTATTGTAAATAGTGCTGCAATAAACATATGTGTGCATGTGTCTTTATAGTAGAATAATTTATAATCATTTGGGTATATACCCAGTAATGGGATTACTGGGTCAAATGGTATTTCTGGTGCTAGATCCTTGAACAATGCAACACTGTCCTCCACAATGTTTTGAACTAATTTACACTTTCACCAACAGTGTAAAAGTGTTCCTATGTCTCTGCATCCTTGCCAGCATCTGTTGTTTCCAGACTTTTTAATGATCGCCATTCTAACAGGCATGAGATAGTATTTCATTGTGGTTTTGATTTGCATTTCTCTAATGGCCAACAGTGATGAGCTTTTTAAAATACATTTGTTGACTACATAAATATCTTCCTTTGAGAAGTGTCTATTCATATCCTTCACCCACTTTTTGATGGGCTTGTTTTATTCTTGTCAATTTGTCTAAGATTCTGGATATTAAACCTTTGTCAGACAGATAGATTGCAAAAATTTACTCCCATTCTGTAGGTAACCTGTTCACTCTGATGATATTTTAGTTTGCTGAGCAGGAGCTCTTTAGTTTAATTACATCACATTTGTCACTTTTGGCTTTTGTTGCAATTGCTTTTGGTGTTTTAGTCATGAAGTCTTTGCCCATGCCTTTGTTCTGAATGGTATTGCCTGGGTTTTCCTCTAGGGTTTTTATGGTTTTAGGTTTTAAGTCCTTAATCCATCTTGAGTTAATTTTTGTATAAGGTAGAAGCAAGGGGTCTAGTTTCTGTTTTCTGCATATGGCTAGTCAGTTTTCCCAGTACCATTTATTAAATAGGAAATCTTTTCTGCATTGCTTATGTCAGGTATGTTGAACATCAGATGGTTGTAGATGTGTGGTGTTATTTCTGAGGCCTCTGTTCTGTTCCATTGGTCTGTATATCTGTTTTGGTACCAGTACCATGCTGTTTTGGTTATTTTAGCCTTGTAGTATAGTTTGAAATCAGGTAAGGTGATGCCTCCATATTTGTTCTTTTTCTTAGGATTGTCTTGGTTATATGGGCTCTTTTTTAGATTTTATTATTTATAAAACAATTTTAAAACTGTTTTTTCTAATTCTGTGAAGAAAGTCAATGATAGCTTGATGGTAATAGCATTGAATCTATAAATTACTTTGGGCACTATGGCCATTTTCACGATATTGATTCTTCCTATCCATAAGCATGGAATACTTTTCCATTTGTGTTCTCTCTTACTTCCTTGAGCAGTGGTTTGTAGTTCTTCTTGAAGAGGTTCTTTACGTCCCTTGTAAGTTGTATTCTTAGGTATTTTGTTTTCTTTGTAGTAATTGTGAATGGGATTCACTCATGATTTGGCTCTTTGCTTGTCTATTATTGTTGTAGAGAAATGGTTGTAATTTTTGCACATTGATTTTGTATCCTGAGACTTTGCTAAAGTTGTTTATCAGCTTAAGAAGTTTTTGGGCTTAGACAATAGGTTTTCTAAATATATAGTCATGTTGTCTGCAAACACACAATTTGACTTCTCTTCCTATTTCTTTCTCTTGCCTGATTGCTCTAGTCAGAACTTCCAATACTATGTTGAATAGGAGTGGTGAGAAAGGGTATCCTTGTCTTGTGCTGGTTTTCAAAGAGGATGCTTCCAACTTTTGTCCATTCAGTAAGATATTGGCTATGGGTTTGTCATAAATAACTCTTATTATTTTGAGATATGTTTATAAGAGAAAGCAGGAAAAATCTAAAATCAACACCCTAATATCACAATTAAAGGATTTATATATTTTATTTACCTATATATTTTCTGAGTAAAATTCATAATTTAATAGTTTATTCTGGTATGATTTTACTTTACTTATTCAACAAACCTGAAAATTTAACTAGGTGCCAGGCACACAGGTGCTGAAGAAAAAGAGGTATAAGATACAATTTCTGTCTACATGAAAGCCACAGTCTAAAAAGTAGAAACATATGAACAAATTATAACAATAACTTGGCTAAATTCAAAATCAGATCGATTTGTTTCTATTTTAAACAGCTCCAGGCAGGAAGTGTTAAAATAGAAAGTTCTAAACAGGAAATGTTCCAGCCAACCACCTAAGCATGAAGCAGAAGCCACCCATGATTGAGTTTGCTATCACAAACCCCAACAGCAAGAATTACAATCTTGGTGCTGCAAAATATGTGTCACTCTAATTTTATTACTACTATGTAACCCAGCTTAGACACTTTGGTTGTCACTTAACTTCCTAAATAAGTATTAAAGAGAAAATATTATGATGATGATGAGCCCATTCACTGCAGCCATCTCAATGTCACACCAATTATGAGGTCTATCATTTAAAAAGAAAACTGATAATTTAATTTATTTATCCAAATATCAGTGTTACATAAACATATTTGCCATGAGACTTTGGATATCTGTGTTAAATAGTATATAAATATGATTAGAGCCTTAAAGTTTACACTTTTTTGGTTCTCTGAATTTGTTCTCAAAATAGTATATGCCTTTCTAAACAATTGTTAGTATATTTTTTAAACTGAACATTAAAATGTATATTTTCCATAAACAAAATACAGCTCCCATTGGTAAATGGTCATGTTGAGATACAACAGATAACTTCTCCTGGGAACCATTTAATCAGTGCTCACCTCTACACTGTTTTCAGAAATGTCAATGACTTTAAAATATAGAAGTATATTACACAACTAAACTTATACTTATTCAGTATTGTACAATATTTAGTACTTGTTCTAGCTATCTCTTGCTGAATAGTAAGCCATTCCAAAACTTAAGGCATTATTTATTGTTTAGTATGTGTTTATTTTTATTATTTGTTTAGTAATTTTAAAAAACATTATTTGTCATGATTTTGTGGATTGACGGGTGCTACAAAAGTTTTCTTTTGGAGTCTTTCTTGTAGTTGCAGTTGGTTGGCTGCTGCTGAAGTCAACTGAAAGCTCAACTAGGTTAAAAAGCCTAGACGGGTCATTCACGTGGCTGGCAGTGCATATCGGCTGCTGTGTGTGATGCCTACCTGACTTCTCCATATTACCTGGAGTCCTCACAACATGGTAATTAGTCCCAAGACATACAGGAAAATATTACTGTAGAAAAATCACATGTGATGATTGAGGTTAATTTAATCTCTCAACTAAATCAATACAATTCTTTTTTTTGTAACCCTAAATATGGTGAAACAGAACTGAATTACACAAAAGTCTTTTGTCTGTTTTCCTATGGAATAATTAACAAATCCAACAAATGTGTAAAGAGTATGAATCCAATTTATTTTAAATTTATACCTCTTAATCTCAAAGCATATAGAAATCCAGAGAACTAATCATCATAATCCACAATGCCTGGACCAGAAGTCCTTGCTCTATGAGTATCCTGTGGCATGCTAAAAATGTATTACTAACTAGGAAATTTAAAACTTTTTTGTTGGTGATTTTAAGAGAGCTGACTAGCTCATCAGCACAATTCACACAGATTAAGAATGGAGGTTACTCTTCTGAGTGGATTCATAATGATCAGGGAAAAAATTCACAAATGAGAAAAGAAGATAGAGAAGGGAAAACATGCTAAAATGAAAGTGATTTTCAAATGTTGTGATTTTGTATTTTTCAAAGGAAAGACAACGTATTGTGACAGAATAAGAATGCCACTTGTATGTCTTCTTTTGAGAAGTGTCTGCTTATGTCCCTCGTCACTGTTTTAATGGGATCTTTTTCTTAACGTTCAACATCACTAATCATCAGAGAAATGCAAATCAATGTGAGATACCATCTCATATTAGTCAGAATGGCTACTATTAAAAAGTGAGAAAATAAATTCTGGTTAGACTTCAGAGAAAATGAAATGCTTATACACTGTTGGTGAGAAAGTAAATTAGCTCAGCCACTGTGAAAAGCAGTTTGGAGATATTTCAAAAAATTTAAAACAGAAGAACATTCAACCAGCAATTCCATCACTGAGTATTTATCCAAAAGAGAATTAAAAGTTCTACAAAATAACCCGCATGCACTTGTATGTTCATCATATTGCTATTCACAGTAGGAAGGGCAAGGAATTAATTTATGTTTGAATCAATGAATTGCGTAGAAATATGTGCTAAATATACATATACACCATGAAATACCATGCACACATTAAAAAGAATACAGTCATGTCCTGTGCAGCAACCTGGATGCATCTGGAGGCCACTATCCTAAGGAAATTAACACAGGAACAGAAAACCAAATACTACATGTTCTCGCCTATAAGTGGGATGTAAACATGGGGTACTCATGAATATAAAGATGTCAACCGTAGACACTGAGGACTATTAGATGAAGGAAAGAAGGAGGATGGCAGGGTGTGAGAAACTATGGGCGCTATGCTCACTACTTTACTGATGGGATCAATCATATCCCACAATATATGCTCACCATCTTGGTGATGTGATCAATAATATTCCACATATCTCAGGATCACACAATATATCCAGGTAACAAACCTGCAAATCTACTCCCTGAATCTAAAAAATTTAAGGCAGGGACAGAGTAAGGAGGCAGAATAGAATCCTACACTACTCATCCCCCACACAGAAACACCAATTTTTTACAACTCATTACATGTAAGAAGCACTGTCAAAAGGACCAAAATATTAACTTCATATCACTGAAAGAGACATTGGAGAAGACAAAAAAATGACAGTCTAGAAGCACTGATGCCACCGCCTTTTCAACCACCAGTAGTGGTCACATAGTGCAGAGATTGTATGTTTGGGAGAGGGAGAGCACAGATTGTGAGGCTTTGCGATAAACTCAGTACTATCCTGTCACAGTGAAAAGCAGAACCAGGCTGTACTTAGCTGACATCTGACAATGGAGGGAGCCTTAGTAAGAGGAAAATCTCCCATCTCAGTGTTGGGAGCTTGAGTCTTCACAAGCCTTGTCACTATGAATTGAACTGCTATTGGACCCTAAGAGAACTTAAGGGGCAGTCTAGGCCACAAGGACTTCAATTATTAGGCAAGTCATACTGCCAAGCTGGGCTCAGGGCCAGTGGAATGTGGGGAGGGAGTGGGAAGAATGTGAACTACTGAGACACCAGGCAGAATAGCTAAGGGAGTGCTCACAACACCACTCTCCCACCCCCGGCCCCCCAAGCCAGCAGCAGTCACACCATACAGAGAAACCTGTGAATTTGGGAGAGGGAGAGCACAGTGATTGGAGGACTTTACCTTAAACCCAGTGCTGCCATGCCAGTAAAGACCTGGCAGAATTCATCACCTGCTGACTAAAGAGCACCTGTACCCAGAATAAAAAACAGTGATACCCAGATAATGCACCATGGGCATTTTGCTCTGAGAGGTGCTAACTTCAGGTGTGACCCAGCACACTTCCAGTGGTGGTAGCTACAGTGAAAGACTTCTTCTGTTTGAGAAAAGCAGGGGAGAAAGTAAAGAGAATTCTGTGTTGCACCTTATATACCAGCTCAGCCACAGTAGGGTAGAGCACCAAGCAGAACCTTAGAGTTCCTGAGTCCAGGCCTAGTGACTTGGTCAGCACTTCTGCACTTGCCCTGGTCCAAAGATTGAGTCCTGGGCATTGCAGAATTTATCACAAGCTAACTAAAGAGACCTTGGGCTTTAAGTGAGAAATTGATGATAATCTGGCAGAATCCCCCCCGGCCCCACCACCCCATGGTCCGGTGGTGTTGGCAGTCATAGAAGAGGCTCCTCTGCCTGCAGACAGGGGAAGGAAGAGTAAAAATTACTTTGTCTTATAGCCTAAGTGCCAGGTTAGCTACAGTAAAATAGAAGAGCAGGTAAATATTGAGGATTCTATACTTCAATCTCTGGCTCCCAGATAGCATCTATGGTCCCATTCATGGCTAGGGCAACTTGCCATCCTGGAGGAAGAGACACAAACCTGGCTGGCTTTGCCACCTATTAGTCATAGAGCCCTAGGTCTTTGAGCGAATTTATATGGTAACCAAGGAGTGGTTACAGTGGGCCTTGGGTGAGACCAAGTTATGTGCCTGTTCAGATATGAACCAGCACAGTCCCAGTGGTGATGACCACAAGGGTGCTTATGCTACCCCAACCCCAGCACCACATGCCTCAGCACAGAAAAAGAGACTGTTGGTTTGGGAGAAAGTAAGGGAAGAGAACAAGAGTCTCTATAAACCAAGAGAATTTTTCTTGATGTTAATCCAAGACCACCAAGGCAGTACCTCTATGTGTTTGCATAAACTACTGTGTTATTGGGTTTGAGGCCCAAGTCTCCCAAACCTGGAAAATTTTCCCAGAAATCTTGGGTACAAACAAGCTCAGGCTGTGAAGACCACAATAAAGGCTGAACTCTGCAATGCCTAGCTATAGATGAACATCTACAAGTATCAAGAGCATCTAGGAAAACATGACCTCACCAAACAAGCTAAATAAGGCACCAGGGACAAATCCTGGAAAAACAGAGATATGTGACCTTTCAGACAGGAAATCCAAAATAGCTGGTTGAGGTAATTTAAATAAATGCAATATAACACAGAGAAGGAATTCAACATTCTATCAGATAAATTTAACAATGAGAGTGAAATAAAAAGAATAAAGCAGAAATTCTGAAGTTAAAATGAAATTTGCATACTGAAGAATGCGCCAGAATTACTTAAAAGTATTGATCAAGAAGATAGATTAGTGGACTTGAAGTCAGACTATTTGAAAATACAAAGTCAGAGGAGACAAAAAAAGAGTAAAAAGTAAAGCACGCCTGCAGAATCTCAAAAATGGCCTCAAAATAGCAAATCTAAGTTATTGGTCTTAACGAGAAGGTAGAGAAAGAGATAAGAGTTAAACATTTATTTAAATAAATAATGTTAAATAATATTAAATAATTCCCCAACATTTGATAGCAACATTCGAGTACAAGAAGGTTATAGAACACCAAGCAGATTTAACCCAAAGAAGACCACCTCAAGGCACTTAACTGAACTTCCAAAGGTTAAGTACACAAAATGATTATAAAAGCAGCAAGAGAAGAGAAACAACATTCAGTGGAACTCCAATACATCTGACAGCAGACTTTTCAATGGAAAATTTACAGGCTAAGAGAGTGGCATGACATATTCAAAGAGCTGAAGGAAAAAAAAGACCTCTACTTTAGAATAATGTATCTGGCAAAAACGTCCTTTAAACTTGAAGGAGAAATAAGAACTTTTCCAGACAAATGAAAACTTAGGGATTTCATTAACACCAGACCTGTCCTACAAGAAATGCTAAAGGGAGTTCTTAACCTGAAAAAAAAAAAAAAAAGTGTTAGTGAGCAACAAGAAATAATGTGAAGGTAGAAAACTCACTAGTAATAGCACACGAAAAAAACATAGAATATTATAACATGGTAATCATGGTGTGCAAAAATCTCAAATAGAAAGAGTAAACAATAAGCCAATAAAAATTAATAGCTACAACATCTTTCCAAGACATAGACAGTAAAATAGGGAAGGAAGAGAAACAACAAAAAGTTTAAAAGAATGGCAATGAAGGCCGGGCGCAGTTGCTCTCACCTGTAATCCCAGCACTTTGGGAGGCCGAGGTGGGTGGATCATGAGGTTGGGAGATCGAGACCATCCTGGCTAACATGGTAAAACCCTGTCTCTACTAAAAATACAAAAAATTAGCCGGGTGCAGTGGCGGGCACCTGTAGTCCCAGCTACTCGGGAGGCTGAGGCAGGAGAAAGGCGTGAACCCAGGCAGTGAGCCTAGATAGTGCCACTGCACTCCAGCTTGGGCAAAAGAGCGAGATTCTGTCTCAAAAAAAAAAAAAAAAAAAAAAAAAAAAAAAAAAAAAAAAAAAAAGAATGGCAATGAAGTTAAAGCGTAGAGTTTTTATTAGTTGTTTTGCTTATTTCTTTATTTATGCAATCAGAGTTAAATTGTCCACAGTTGTAAATGATCACATTCACTAAAAGGAGGACAGAGAGAAAGGAAAGAAGGAAGAGAGGACAAAAATTAATCAGAAAACAAATAACAAAATGGCAGGAGTAAGTGCTTACTTATCAATAATAACATTGAATGTAAATGAACTAAATACTCCAGTCAAAAGACAAATAGTGGATGAATGGATAAACAAGACAATAGTCTGTGACCCACAAAAAAATATACTTTGCCCATAAAGACACATTTAGACTGAAAATAAAAGGATTGGAAAATGTATTCCATGCCAATAGAAACCAAAAAAAGAGCAGAAATAACTATAGTTATACCAGACAATAATAGATTTCAACAAAAGACTGTAGGAAGAGGTGAAGAAAGTCATGATACAATAATAAAGATATCAATTCATCAAGAGGATATAATTAGAAATATATATGCACCCAACAGTTAAGCACCTAGATAAATGAAGCAAATATTATAAGAGCTAAAGAAAAAGACCTCAATGCAATAATGGCTGGACACTTCAACACCCCACTTTAGTCATTGGATAGATCATCCAGACAGAAAATCAACAAAGAAACATCAGACTTAAACTGTACTATAGAACAAATGAACTTAATATTTCCAGAAAATTTTATCCAACAGCTACAGAATACACTTTCTTCTCCTCAGCACATGGGTTATTCTCAAGCATAGACCATAGGTTAGGTAACAAAACAAGTCTATGAACATTAAAATAATTGAAGTAATATCAAGCATTTTTCTCTGACCACAATGGAATAAAACTAGAAATCAATAAATGAAAGGAATTTCAAAAACTGTAGAAACATGTGAACATTAAACAATATGCTCTTGAATGATCAGTATTTCAATAAAATGTTAAGAAGAAAATAGAAAAATTCCTTGAAACAAATGATAATGGAAACATAGCACAGCAAAACCTATGGAATACTGTAAAAGAGGTACCAGTATAAAAGAAAAATTTGTAACTGTAAGTGCCTACATAAAAACAGAAAATCTTTAAATAAATAACAATACATCTTAATTAACTAGAAAGAAAGGCCAAACCAAACCCAAAAATAGAAGAAAAGGAATAATAAAGATTAGAGCAGAAATAAAGTTGAAATAAAGAAAACAATACAAAAAATTAAACAAAAAGTTGATTTTTTGAAAAGTCAAACAACTGACAAACATTTAGACAAGCTAATTAAAAAGCAGACAAGATACAAATCAATACAATCAGAGGTGAAAAAAGAGACATTACAAGTAATGCTTCAGAAAATGTCCCTCTCCTGACACATGGGAATTATGGGAGCTACAATTCAAGACAAGATTTGACTGGAGAAACAGCCAAACCATGTCACAGGTTTTGAAAAAAATTTATTCTAGCAGACCAGGCTTAAGAGAGATGAGCCCCTTGACCATCCCAAGGAAGAATGGTTAACAGATGCAAGTTGTTTTTTGCATCAGGAAAACAGGAGGGCTAGATATGCTGTTATCAATCAGCACAAGGTAGTCAAGGCACAAGCCTAGCTCACCTCTACCTCAGTTCAAAAAGCTTAGTTAATTGGACTTACTAGAGCCCTGTAGTTTGGAAAGGATTGAAAAGTTAACATTGACACTGATTCCAAGTATGCTTTTTACGTATTTCGTGCTTATGTTGCAATTGGGAATGGGTAGGGACTCCTGACTACCAAGGGGTTTTCCATATAACATCACTCAGATTTTGAGCTTTTTAGAATGCTGCTTGGCTGCCAAAAAAAGTGGCAATAATTAATTGCAGAGGACATCAAAAGAGAGGCTGATTGTGTAAAAGGAAATGCCCTCGCAGATGTGGCAGCCAAGGCCCCTCACTGAAAGGACCAATTAAACTCATGGGCATGCTAGTCAGCATACATAGAGCTGGGCCAGAATACTCTGAGGAAGAAGAAAAATGGGCCAGGGATTGAAATTTAGTCCAGGGCCCCTCTGGCTGGCTGACTGATGGTAATAAATTACTAATGCCAAGTACCAACTATAGGAAAATAAGCACTTTCATGATTCTTTTCACCCTAGAATGGATTCTTTATTTCAGTTAATGTCTCATTTGTTTATCAGGATAAATCTTTTCAAGACACTAAAACAGGTGACTTAGCCCTGTGAGCTTTACGCCTGAAATAAAGAGCCCAGCAATTTTCTCTTCTCCAGTTAAACTTGTCCAACCTCGGGGAACCTATCCAGGTGACGACTGGCAACTCTAATTTACTCAGATGCCTTTCTGTAGGAGATTCAAATATTTGCTAATGCTTACCGATACATTCACTGGTTAGATCAAGGCATTTCCCATTCTATCTGAAAAGTGTTTACCAGAAGAAATAATTCCTCAGTATGGGTCATCTAAGAGCTTGCAAAGTTACAATGGCCCGTCTTTCACAGCAGGCATATCCCAACACCTATTCTTAGCTTTAGGAATCCAGTATCACCTTAACTCTGCATGGGGACCGCAGTCCTCTGGAAAGGTGAAAGGGCTCATTATATTCTAAAGAAGACTCTAGCTAAATCAGAGGCCTATCTCTAATACTCATAGCTTACTGCGGGTTTGAGCTGCTCCAAAGGTAAACTTATAATTAAGTCCCGTTGAGTTAGCACATGGAGTTGAGTTAGCACATGGAAGGCCTTTCACAACGACAGATATCCTAAGAGATGAAAGGACTCATCAATCACAAAAATATGTCATCAATCTAGGACAGGTGCAAAGGCACTCTGTGAATATGGAAACAAAAGCCTGCCTCTTTCACATGGGAGGAAAATTCAGTTTCAGCTCACCTAGGGATTTAGTTTTACTGAAGACATGGGAGAAAGTTTTCCAGCTGACCAGCTTTCCCCAACGTGGAAAGGACCAGAGCAAGGCCACCTGAACTCTCCAATAGATGATAAACTACAAGGGATTCATAGGCAGGTACCCCTGTGTGGAAGTAAACTGTTGCTTATTCTGGGAGCCCAATCCGAGGCTGGGGTAGGTGGGCGCAGGGCTAGTTAAGCTTTGGGGAAGCGCGGGCTAGGTCATTGCGCGTCTGCTCCTCCTGGTGTTTTTCCTGTCGCCCTAGTCCTGCTTTGGCCATGCGGGAGCTAGTACTCAAGCAGACGGAGCAGTGCAGGAACTAGGTCAGCGCCAAGGTTGGCTGCCGGTGCTCTGAGGGCCCAGTGCAGGTCTGCTGGGTGGCCGGGAAGATATTCGCAGTGACGGGGCTGGCGCCTCTGCTTTGGGGACCCTGGGCTCCCTGCCGTGACACGGTGGAGCTGGGCGGCTGGTAAGGCTGCCAGAGAGGTCTGGGGGTTGCGGGAGGGGGTGGAGGTGGGAGAGGGGTTAGGGTGCCTACAGCTCCTTGGCCTCCTTGGCTCACCCCTGGCCTGTCTGGCCCCTCTTGTCTCGCAGTTCTGGGAGGTGATCTCTGACGAACATGCCATTGACTCCACTGACAGCTACCACGGGGACAGCAACTTGCATCTGGAGTGCATCAACATGTACTACAACGAGGCCAGCGGTGAGACCCCAGTCATTCCCCAACCGCCTTCCTGAGAATGGCGGCCCTCCCCTCGCTGATGCCCGCCCATCCCCCTCATGTGGCAGATAGGTAGCCCGCACTGTGCTCATGGATCTGGAGCCGGGCATCATGGACTCTGTGTACTCCGGGCCCTTCGGGTGGATCTTCAGGCTGGACATCTCCATCTTCGGTGAGCTGCAGGTGAGGACTGGGGTGCAGCTCCTTAGAGCAGCTCAAAGTCAAGGAGTGCCCCAAGGTCATTGCTGTGGGAACTGTGGAGTCAAGGATCCTGAACACCCTTCTATCCTGAGTCACAAAATCTCCCTCTCCTATATGGGCTTTGGGAGGAAGCCTCAGCTGTTTCCTCAAGGTGAGGAGCTGCTGATGTAATCTCCCTGCAGGGAGCTGAGCTGGGACCATGGCTGCTGCCTTCCCTGGTAATGAGCAAGGAGGCACCTGCGGCATGGTCTGATGTTAGGCTGTCTCAGGTTTGGCTCCTGACTGAATTTCTAACAGGTGATGCTGCTGTCCTGTAACTTTGGGGGAGGGGGTTTTATTTGCTCCACCTGCAGGGTGAATGATGCTTTCACCTTACATGTAACACTTGGTCCTTTTTGCATTGTGGTGACCAGTGATTACCGTATACCTGGCCATTGAGTGGCTGTACTTTCTTTCAGGTCAGTGTGAAGCTGGGAATAACTGGGCCAAGGGACGCTACATAGAAGGCGCGGAGCTGATGGAGTGGGTGGTGTACGTTGTGAGGAAAGAGGCTGAGAGCTGTGACTGACTGCAGGGTTCCAGCTGACTCACTCCCTGGGTGGGGGGACTGGGTCTGGGATGGGTACCCTTCTCATCAGTAAGATCTAGGAGGAATACCCGGACCGGATCATAAACACATTCAGTGTCCTGTCCTCACCCAAAGTGTCAGATGCCGTGGTGGAGCCCTACAATGCCACCCTCTCAGTCCACCTGCTCATAGAAAGTGCAGATGAGACCTTTTGCATTGATAATGAAGCTGTCTATAACATGTGCCCCAGAAATCTAAAGCTGCCCACACCCACCTATGGTGACCTGAATCACCTGATGTCTGTTGCCATGAGTGGGGCCACCATGTGCCTGAGCTTCCCAGGCCAACTGAATGCTGACCTGTGGAATCTGGCTGTGAACATGGTCCTGTTTCCCTGGCTGCACTTCATGCCTGGCTTTGCCTCACTCACCAGCCAGGGCAGCCAGCAGTACTGAGCCCTGACCCACCCAGCAGATGTTTGATGCTAAGAATATGATGGCTGCCTGTGACTCCCATCATGGCAGCTACCTAATGGTGACTGCCATTTTTCAGAAGTTGCATGTCCATGAGGGAGGTGGAGGAGCAAATGTTCAATATTCAACACAAGAATAGCAGCTACTTTACTGACTGGCTCCCCCACAATGTAAAAGCAGTCATCTGTGACATCCCACCCCAGGGGCTAAAAATGTCAGCCACCTTCAGCAGCAACAACATGGCCACCCAGGAACTCTTCAAGCACATCTCAGATCAATTCACAGCTATGTTCAGGCACAAGGATTTCCTGCACTGGTACATGGGTGAGGGCATGGATGAGATGGAGTTCACTGAGGCCGAAAGCAACATGATCTGGTTTGAGTACCAGCAGTGCCAGAATGCCTTGGCCAAGGAGTTTGAGGAGTGTGCTGAGGAGGAGGTGGCCTAGAACCTTTCTTTTCTGGGTAAAGGGGGGAAGCAGTGTGGATTCTTTAGTGTGTCCTGATAGCCATGTATCACTACGTACTTTTTCTTTGTGTCTTCACATCTCCTTTTGCATTTTAGAGCATTTTTATAGGATGTGATTTTACCTAATAAAGCATTCACATAGTATCTGGTTTCACTTCCAACTTCATTCTATACCCTCTCTGTGTACGGCTGCCAGATGGGCATAGTGGTTCTGCAGAGCTGCAGCTGTCCTGGGCTTATCACATGCCCAGGAACAAGCATTCCAGTGGCTCCTGGAGGGGTCGACATGAGCTGTGGACATGGAAGGTAGGTTTCACATGAACTTGGGGCTGCCCTGGGTCTTGGGCAGCTAATTGGTGAGAAACCTGTTCTTGAAGGTTAAACCTTGGCTTATCCCATTTACCGAACTTCCAGGGGGACCAGCTGGCCCTCTGTTTCTGGAACTTTAAAAGTGGTTAGTGACCCCAGTGGACAATGTCCTCAACATCCCACCTCAGGGTATAAATGTGGTCAGACAGCTGGCCTTGGACCAGCAATGAAGGGTGGGCAAGTAGGGCCCCAGTCACCCCCTCACTGTGGTGGCCTGGGTGTGTCTATGTGACCTCATTCTCTTCATGAGGGGGGCATGGGGTGTCTGGCAGGCACTAGTGGGCAGGAATCAAGCCCACTGTGTAGTCACATGCAGTGAACCCCATGTAGAAGGGGATTAGGCCCTGGGGTAGTAGATGGCAGTTGCTGGGCCTGTGTTCTCGGGGCAGTCTCTCCAAAGGCACAGATGGGGTTTCTAAACATGACCTGGGGAGACAGGCGGATGCTCACGAGTGCTGCTTTCCTCAACTGGCAACCAGTGAGGAGGAGGTCTGACCTGCCCCAATCTGGAGGGCTGGCGCACTCTCTCTGGAAAGGTGGCTAATGTGCACTGTCTCCTGTCTCCCTGTCCTCCACACCAAAACTTCAGGGCAAAAATAATCCAAGATTGTCAAGATGAGACTGGTGTGGGTGGCACCTTTGGGGATAGGCCCTTTAGCCTGGCAGAGTCTCCTTTCCAGGCTTCTCAGGGAGCCTGACTTCAAGGCCTGCTTCAGGGAAGCTGTCCAGTTGGAGATGTGTATGTGAGCTGGGTGCTGGGCAGCATGCCAGGACAGTGCTCTTCTACTTGGCTCTTGTAGAACTCGTCCACGGCCTGTATGATGACCTCTTGGTAATTCCCCTCTCCCCCTATACCACACTGATAGACAAGATGAAGCCAGCATAGCCTTGGGGGTGGGCAGATGTATGGGTTCCACTCTAGGTCCCCTAGGCATAACCCCCTGCCTCAGATGTGTCAGGGGAAACAGACGGGGCTTTTTTCTTTTTCTTAACTGAATGTTTGCAATGGCCTATTGGGGTCAAATGAGAACAGGCAGGCAGGAGAATGCCTCATCTTGAAAGAAGGGGGTCCTGGGAGCAGCAGGGAGGTGGGAGAGGTCCCCCATACTCCCCCAACCTGTTCTCAGAGCAGGAAAAGGAACCTCTGTGACAGCCCTCCTCCGTGGCTCTCACCCTCTGAAAGGTGTCCTTGCCCAGCCCAGCCCAGCCCAGGCATGCACCCACCTAAGATGGTCTTGCATGGATCTGGTTGGGAAGGTTCAACTGCAGTAACCACTGGAACCTTCCCACACCTAGTGTCTCTACTCTCACACGTGGGGTCAGATGCTCCTCCCTCCTGTACTGATACAGCGGGAGTGGCAAAGGGGGCAACCACTGCTGCAGTTGCCACCTGGGTCTGAGTGGGTGTCAGGCTTGGTACCCACATATTTCCCAATTCCTGGGTTCCATCTAGGGGCTTCATGGACAGAAGTGGTGCTTTTCCTGGCCTCTTTTTCATACACCAGCTACAAGATTGGGTTTCCAAAGTTTCTGGAGTCCCCTTCCAGCCTGGCAAATATGGCAGGTAGTGGGGGAAGGACATTAAGCCTATAGGCAGTGGAACCTGTTTGAGTATGTTCTCTACCCCTGGTGGCCCCTGGTTGTTTACCTCTATGGGTGAGAGTTGGCTTAGAATCTCAACATTATTGTAGGGCTTCAGAACTGTACAGACTGTACAGACAGGGTCCCAGGAGGAAGGAGGGGCTGGGACTGGCAGCTTACCAGTGTAGTATTGTAGGACTTAGTGTAGCTTACCAGTGTAGGGGGTTGCAGGACTCAGTTTGGCCTCAGCAGGGAATTCAGGGAAGCTTGGATTTGCTGAAGCCCTAGATAAACTTGGACTTGGATATGGGAACTACATGGAGCAGGGGCCTGTCTGCACACTGGAGTCTTTGAGTACTTGCACTCTGGTGCATCCATAGATTTTCCCCACCTGGAGAGCAGCTGTGGCTAGAAGCTGGGATACCTGTGGATAGAAGAGGAGGAGGAGGCAGGATGAGTCTGCAGGGCAGCCCCAGCAGCCAGGCAGGGCCTCTGCAAGTGAGATGCAGATCCAGCCTGTTGGTCACTTAGCAGCTGCTTGGCCGGCTGCACATCACCTGACATTTGCTCACCAGTAAATGGGGATTGCGGTAGCACTTACCTTCTGGGACTCCTGCAGCTGGAAGGGGCAGCACACACCACGTGCTGAGAATGCACCTGACTCAGGCAAGCTGTTCCTACAGCACCACATCAGATTAACATCCAACGTGTACAGGACATCATCAAATCTCCCCACCCCTCATTCCAGCTGTAAGAAAATGGAGCCTCTGCCCTAGGGGAGCAAACACAGGCATATTTATGCACTGGGCACGTGGCCCAGGTGGGGGAAAGGCACTTGGATACATTCTGGTTTCACTAGGAATCTGTGGGGTGGGTTTGGCCTGGACCCCTGTACCTCAGAAGCCCAGTAGTCCCCTGCATGGGACCATGACTAGGAGGTGGGTGGGAGGGCTGAGCTTTGAGGGAAGCCATTATTTGGCTCATAGGAAGTGGTGCAGATAGTTGTTGGTGGTTCAGTTTTGCAGGGCCTGTGTGATCACCCAAGGAGTGCAAATTGACTTTAAACAAAACTGCCAAAATTGATGCAATCTCATCAGTTGAAAAACTGAGTAATACTGACAGTCAGCCACACCTGACCCTTCCTCAGAAGTAACTGGTGTTCAGAGGTTGGTTTTGTTCCTTCCCAGCCTTTCCCTTTTGCATATAGCTGTGTGCATGTGCTTAGGTTTGCACACGTACACATTCCCTGGAGAGTTTACTTGTATTGTTTTATTTGGGGGATAACTGGCGAGGCAGCCTGGCATTTGCTTATCTTGTCTTTTAAATGTGGAGTCCCCTATGGAGTAGGCATCACATACATACTAGCTGGCCTCTGCCAGCCGTTTGGCTGCCCCAGTTTCTGCTCTTCCCAGACATGCTGGCAACCCAGTGTGACATTCAGTGGTCTTGCTCACAGCTAGTATGATTGTGTCCGGAATTGGTGGGTTTTTGGTCTCACTGACTTCAAGAATGAAGCTGCAGATCCTCACAGTGAGTGTTACAGTTCTTAAAGATGGTGCGTCCATAGTTTGTTCCTTCTGGTGGGTTTGTGGTTTCAGCAGTGAAGCTGCAGACCTTCGCAGTGAGTGTTACATCTCATAAAGGCAGCATGGACTCAAAGAGTGAGCACCGGCTGGGCGCGGTGGCTCAAGCCTGTAATCCCAGCACTTTGGGAGGCCGAGATGGGTGGATCACGAGGTCAGGAGATCGAGACCATCCTGGCTAACACAGTGAAACCCCGTCTCTACTAAAAAAAAAAAGTACAAAAAACTAGCCGGGCGAGGTGGCAGGCGCCTGTAGTCCCAGCTACTCGGGAGGCTGAGGCAGGAGAATGTCATAAACCCGGGAGGCAGAGCTTGCAGTGAGCTGAGATCGGGCCATTGCACCCCAGCCTGGGTGACAGAGCGAAGACTGTCTCAAAAAAAAAAAAAAA
>NW_016813597.1:96872-113354 GCF_001698545.2 Rhinopithecus bieti | reverse complement strand
AAAAAACTAGCCGGGCGAGGTGGCAGGCGCCTGTAGTCCCAGCTACTCGGGAGGCTGAGGCAGGAGAATGTCATAAACCCGGGAGGCAGAGCTTGCAGTGAGCTGAGATCGGGCCATTGCACCCCAGCCTGGGTGACAGAGCGAAGACTGTCTCAAAAAAAAAAAAAAAAAAAAAGGAGTGAGGACCAGCAAGACTTATTGTGAAGAGCAAAAGAACAAAGCTTTCACCATATGGAAGCGGACCCCAGCGGGTTGCAGTTGCTGGCTCGGGCAGCCTGCTTTTATTCCCTTATCTGGCCCCACCCACATCCTGCTGATTGGTCCATTTTACAGAGAGCTGATTGGTCCGTTTTGAGGGTGCTGATTGGTGTCTTTACAAACCTTTAGCCAGGAAAGTTCTCCAAGTCCCCACCGGATTGGCTAGACACAGAGTGCTGATTGGTGCATTTACAGATCTTTTGCTAGACCCAGAGTGCTGATTAGTACATTTACAATTATTCAGCTAGACAGAAAAGTTCTCCAAGTCCCCGCCAGTCCCAGAAGCCCAGCCGGTTTCACCTCTCACTGGCACTCCCGGCAGGACTCTGTGGCACCCAGCCCGGGCACTCTGGCAGCCCAGAGGGAACTCATCCCCCCATCAAACCCAGCAGGCACTGGCCGGCCACCCCGAGTGGAATGCGGGGCCGCAGAGGCCGCACCCACCCGGACCCCCCCCCCGCCGGCCCGAGAGGGCCGCGCAGCAGTCCAGGTTCCCGCGCGCGTCTCTCCCTCTACACCTCCCCGCGAGCAGAGGGAGCCGGCTCCGACCTCGGCCAGCCCCAGAGAGGGGCCCTCACGGCGCAGCCACAGGCTGAAGCGTTCCTTAGATGCGGCCAGAGCGGATGCCTAGGCCGAGGAGGCCCTGAGAGCGAGCGAGGGCGGCTGGTAAGTTGTCACCTCTAGTGATGAGACGACTGGATCTTATAAAATTGAAAAAGCACACAATGTGCAGAGAAAGGGTAAGCAATCATGATCGTATTGCTCTGCTAAAGTACTCATTACATGACTCATTATATGACTGAGATGACGAAGAAAAATTTTTTTTACCCAACATTTGGGCCCTGAGAAAGGGAATTAATTTTTTACTTTATAACAGAGTTAGAAGAACTACTACCAGGCTTTCGTTTCCATTATCCTAAAATCCGACTTCATTCCCTCTAGTTTACCTACCTCAGAGAGAAAGAGGAGCTCACCTGGTTAATGAGAGCCTGAAATTATTTAAGCCAGGTCACTGTGTAAAGGTCATACTGATTCTGTCGTCTTGTGCGTCACTTGCTCAGCTCAGACATTTCATAACTCCCTGTGTACAGGCAGGTGTGTTACCCTCCTAGCTTGCTTTCTTGGTTTGATGCATTCCTAAGAGCATGTGAGAGCACTCAAGGTCTAGGCTAATGGGAGGACTCTTCTGCCTACCCCATCTCATCTCTCCAGGTCAGCCTGCATGCATGCTTCTTCCATTAGGTTCCAGAGTAGGAGATGGGAGGTCTCAGATTGACCTCAAGTTTATGCGGCTTTTTCCAGCTCTGCTTTCCCAGACAGTCCCTGCTGAGGGGACTGTAAGGTACAATGGAGATTTGTGAAGTCAATATCTACTTTTCTTGTGTGGGTGTTTTATAAATTAGAGTCCTGGAGGGGGATAAATGTTAGAGGTACTTCAAACCCCTAACATAGAAACATCTAAGCCTCGCCCTTTTTTGGTTGTAAGATATACATAACATAAAATTTACCATTTTAACCATGTTTAAATGTACAGTTCAGTGGCATCCAGTATACTCACAGTGTTGTGCAACCATCTTTATCCACATCTACAACTTTTTTTTAATCATCCTAAACTGAAACACCATACCCATTAAGAAGTCATTGAATAGAAGACTGATGCATTCAACTCCATAAAAATTAAAACTTTCTATGAGAGAAAAATGCCTCAAAGTCAAAAGTCAACAGACTGGGGTAATAGATCTGCAACATACATGACAGACAAAAAGCTAATTTGGGTAATATATAAAGCTATCATAAATTATTAAACAAAAAACCAGCAGCCGAATTGAAAATGGACAAAGGATGTAAAAGACAGTTCAAAGAAAATGTAGTTTTAAAATATTTGCTATTTTTTTCACTTTGGTAAAATATGTGTAACAGAAAATTTACTATTTTAACCACTTTGAGGTGTACAATTCAGTGGCATTAAGTACAAATACATTGTTGTGCAACCATCTGCCACTATCCTTTTCCGAACCTATTTTATCATCCCAAAGTGAAACTCTGTATCCTTGGAACAATAGCTCCCCATTTCCCTTCCTCCCACCCCCTGGCAATCACCAACGTACTTTCTGTGTCTATGAGTTTAACTGCTTTAGGTGGATCATAAAAGTGGAAGCATACAGTATTTGCTTTTCTGTGTGTCTGACTTATTGTACTTAGCATAATCTTTTCAAGATTTATCTATGTTGTAGCATGTGTTAGAATTTCTTTTCTTTTTAAGGCTGAATAATATATCATTGAGTGTATTGACCATATTTACTTATCCATTCATCGGTAGATGGACATTTGGGCTTTGTCCACCTTTGGCTATTATAAGTGCTGCTATAAACATGGGTGTGCAAATATCTATGCAAATTCCCACTTTCACTTCTTTTGGGTATATACCCGGAAGTGGAATTACTGGGTCATATGGTGATTACTGTTTTCCATAGTGGCTGTGCCATTTTACTTTCCCACCAGCAGTGTGCAAAAGTTCTGACTTCTCCACATTTGGCATTTGTTGTTTCTGGGTTTTTGTTGTTTTGGGTTGTTGTTATTTTATTTTTGATGGTAGCTGTACTTATATGTGTCAGTTGGTATTGCATTGTGATTTTGATTTGCATTTTTATCATGATTAGTGATGCTGAGCACCTTATGCTGTGCTTACTGGTCATTTGTATATCTTCTTTAAAGAAATGTGTATTTTAAAACCTTTGCTGTTGTTTAAATTTGATTATTTTGTTGCTGTTGCTGAGGTCTTTATATAGCCTGGATATTAATTACTTACCATGTATATAATGTGTGGATATTTTCTCCCCCTCTGTGAATTGCATTTTCAATCTACTGATTGTATCCTCAGATACATAAAAGTTTTAACTTTGTTGAAGTTCTTTTATGTATTTTGTTGTTGTTGTTGTCTGTGTTTTCACTGCCATATCCAAGGAATTATTGCAGATTCTATGTTATGAAACTTTTTCCCTATGTTTTCTTGGAAGGGTTTTATAGTTTTCGCTCTTACAATTAGATGTTTGGCCCATTTTGAAATTAGGTTTTTATATGATATAAAGTAAGGGTCCAACTTCATTCTTTCTCGTGTAAATATCCATTTTTTTCTAACATCGTTAAAAATACTGATTTTTTCTTACTGAATAGTTTTGGCTGCCTTCTTGAAAATCATGACCATGTTTTTTGATTATTTATTTCTATTGTATTGGTCTTTATGTCTATCTCTATGCTGGTACAACATTGCTTTTGGTACTGATGCATTGCAGTCAATTTGAAACTAGGAGGTGTTAGTCCTATAAAATCGTTCATTTTTAAGATTAATTTGGCTACTTGTGGTTTTTTGAGATTTCATCTGAATTTTAGAATAGGTTTTTCTATTTTTGCAAATATTGGTTTTATTTTATAGAAATTTTATTGAATCCACAGATGACTATAGTTAAAAATGGCATCTTGACAATGTTTTGTTTTCCAGTCCATAAACACACGTCTTTTCATTTGTTTGTGTCATCTTTAATATCTTTCTGCAATGTTTATCGTTTTTGCTGTACAGGGTTTTCATTTCCTTGGTTAAGTTGGTTTCTAAGTATTTTATTCTTTTGATGCATCACAAATGATACTGTTGTCTTGATTTCTTCTTCAGATAGTTTATTGTTAGTTATTGTAGAGATACAACTGATTTTTGTGTATTGACTTAGTATTCTGCAGCTTTGCTAAATTTTATTCCATCTGACAGTTAATATCATAGAAACTATAAGATTTTTGATATATAAGATTATGTCATCTGCAAACAGGTAATTTTACCTTTTTAAAAAATTGGAATATCTTTTGTTCTTTTACTTGCCTTTTTGCTCTAACTAATTAGAACCTCCAGTACTATATCAAATAGAAGTGATAAAAGCAGGCATCCTTGTTTTTGCTCTTAGGGTAAAAGCTTCCAGTCTTTCACTGTAATGTTAGCTGTTTTTTTTTAAATATAATATATTATGTTAAGGTGTTTTCTTTTTATAGTTTATTATCTTTTATCATGAATGTGGGTTAAATTTTGACAAATGCTTTTGCTTCTTTAATATGATCACATGAGTTTTTTTTCTTCTTTATGTTAATGTGGTATTACACTGATTTTCATGTGTCAGAGCATACTTTCATTTCAGGAGTCAATTATACTTACTTATAGTGTATAATCCTTTTAATGCACTGCAAATTTGAATGTCTGGCATTTCGTGGAGAATTATGTTTGTAGTTTTCTTATGATATCTTTGGCTTGGTGTCAGGGTAATCCTGGCCTCATAAAATAAGTTAGAAAATGTTACCTCCCCTTCAACGTTTTGAAAGAGTTTGAGAAAAACTCGGTGTTAATTCTGCTTTAAATGTTGGGTAGAATTCAACAATGAAGCCGTGTAGTCCAGGGCTTTTTTTTGTTGTTGTAGCTGGATTGTTGATTACTGATGCAATCTTCTTGCTGAATCTCCTTGATGTATAGGTTTATTTGACTTTTATGATTCATTCTTAGTAGTATTTTTGCTTCTAGGAATTTGTTCATTTTATTTAGGTTATTCAATTTTTTGGTGTACAGGTCTTTATGATACTCTCTTATATCCTTTTATTATTCTGTAACTTTGGTAGTAATGTATTCATTTTATTTTGGAGTTTATTAATTTGAGTATTCTCCTTTTTTCTTAGTCAATGTTGTTAAAGGTTTGTCAGTTTTGTTGATCTTTTTTCGGGGAACAAACTTGGTTGTGTTCATTTTTGATATTGTTTTTCTATTCTCTATTTCACTTATTTCCACTGCTAGCTATCGTTATCATTTTTTTGTCTTTTGCTAGCTATTAGTTGTTCTCCCTTGTTCCCTCTGTTTCTAGTTCCTTAGGTGTATAGTTAAGTTGTTGATTTGATACCTTATTTTATATAATCATTTATAGCTATAAATTTTTCTCTTATGGTACTGCTTTTGATGTATTTCTTAACTTTTGGTACTTTATATTTTTTATTTGTCTCTAGATTTTTCTATTTTCTCTTATGATTTCTTCTTTTATCTATCCTTGAGTGTTTAATACCTGTATTTTTAGACAAAATGTGTAAACTGCAGAATATACTTGATTTGTTACAATTTTATTTGTTTTAAGTTTTTATTTTAGAATTAAATGTGTGTATCAACATTTGTTATGTTCTCATAAACTTTGTAATACATAAGGATTCCTGGTCCACATGCATAAGCCTCTACATGAGTATTATTTTGAAGTATTTAACCTTCTGTTTTACTATTCCAAATGTCTAAATGAAATTGAGCTTTGGGTTTCTGAGATAAAATTGTGGCAGGTGACTGAAAATGCTTAAAATTAGCCAAAACTTAAAATTAAGTTAAAGTTTATCTTCAAGATTCAACATGATTGAGTTGCTCTGTATGGCAGGTAATAAAAGATAAAGTCTTTCATGCTATAAAAGCAAACCAGAGAATGTTTTTTTCTCCTCAGTTGACATCTAAATTAAAACTGTAAAATGTTTATGGCCTTGTGCACTTTTATTTTAGAATTCCAGCTTTTCTAGTTAAAATTTTCTAAACAGATTCCTGAGTATTTGAAAGTCAAATAATTTTTTAGATGAAGTGCTTAAGCAGTGTTTAAGAAGTTAATGCTGTTGTGCTTATTCTTGCTTTAAACAGTTTATTTAATACAACTACATTTTAAGAGTCTGATTTAATGTTAAGTCCCTCTAAACTTTGGTTAAGAAGCAGAAAGCATGACATGAGATTCTTGACATATGCTTTCAATAAATCTCTTTAAAAAATGTTAAAGGTAGAACTATTTAATTTTACACAAAATTGAATCTTTACATATTAGCATAATTTGAAAAATTATGTCTCACAGCTTTTAAAACGCCCAAGTATGATACGCATTTTTCCTTAGTAATGTGAGGATAATAATTGTGGTTACCTTGGGCTAACTATATGCCACATGACATGCTAAATTCTTTATGTGTATTTATCTTCTAATCTTCAGAATTGTTTAATAAGTTTGGCAGTTTTATTGTCTTCATTTTTATACCATTACTCTTGATTCATTATATAGTATCATCATTTTTTCTATGCTTGATTCTTTACATATGTTAATGTTTGTTCATGTGCTTTTATTTCTGATAATGCAATAAACATTTAGAAATTAGAAATTAGAAAACTGAGATTTACAAGTGGAATAAACTGTGCATGGGACACCCAGCTATAAGATGTGGAGTCAAGATTAAAACTGGAATCTACCTGATTCTAAAACCTGTAATGGTAACTACTGTAATTGCAGAAAAACTTCCTTGATTGTTCTGTATGAATTAACCTGTATCTTTTTTTCTCACTCTTCTTTGTGTTCTTAGTACTCATTACTACTTGACGTGTGTGTAGATTTTTCTTTATAGAGATGAGTTCTTGCTTCACTAATTATGCATATATCTTTAATTTGCTGTCTGTCTCTCTTGCTCTTTCATTCACTGCTCTCCTAAATTAATTGCATGCATTTGTATGTGGTTTGTAGGTACTGGTTGATACTTAATTTAATGAATGTAATTAGTATATTCTGTACACCATCAGTGCATATATTATTAAAGATGTGATAGATCTTCTGTTTTCCTCGCTTTATGTTGTTATTCCTATATTGCAGCAGTCCCCAATCTTTTTGTCACCAGGGACTGGTTTCTTGGAAGACAAGTTTTCCATGGACTGAGCAGAGGCATGGTTTCAGGATGATTCAAGTACATTACATATATTGCATATTTTATTTCTATTATTATTGAAAATTAATATATAATGAAATAATTATACAACTCACTACAATGTAGAGTGGGAGTCCTGAGCTTGTTTTCCTGCAACTAGACAGTTCCATCAAGGGGTGATGGGAGACAGTGACACCCAAAATGTGGTGCTTATGTCCAGTCTACTCCATAATCTTGTTTTGGTTGCTGTCATTGAAAAATTCTCTGCTTCACAAAGACAGGATATTGGAAATGGAAGCAGGCATTTATGTGATACTATTGAAGAGGAAATGTCAGTGTTCCTGTGAAGAACAGCAATGGCTTCCCTATTCTTAAATTTTACATAACATTTGCTATTATTGGTTCTTCTCTTTTTTTTTTCTGATATCACTCCTCTCTTCTCCTTCCTCTTAATTGATACATATAATCCTGTGCTTTCATTTCTAAACTTTCTAATGCTTTTCAATGCCTGCAGGTCTTTACTGAATACCACTATAATCATTTAACTTCAATTCTATTTCAATAGCTAAGCTGCCCATCTGGTATTTCCATTGGTTATTATACATAGCACAAACTTGATAAGGCTGAAATTCAGTGCTATAGAAAATTTTCTTGTGATGATTTAAATATATGTTCAAAATGGTTTGAAACTCTTCAAAAGTATGAGGGATCTTCAAAAGTTTGTGGGAAATGCATATCATAAAGAGACTATGCATAGATTTCAGAAATATTTTGCACCTAAATAAACATATACTACCTTGTTATAACATGTCTGAACAGGATCTAATTTGAAAAATTACAATAAGAAAACTAAGATACAAATTTGAAAAGAGGTGCTATTAGAGCAACATGAACTCTGCTAAAATTAAAGCAAGAATAAACATCAAATTTATGACAATGTTTGGTGAAAGAATAGTAAAATCACTGATTCTTTATGACAAGTTTATGAGGACAATGCCCCCCAACATCCACAAGTTTACAAATAAATAACTCATTTTAAGAAGGGATGATAAGATGTTGAAGATAAAGCCTGCAGTGGTAGACAATTCACATTAATTCACCAGAAAAAAATTAATCTTTTCATGCCCTGCTTTAGGAATGACAATAGCATACACAACAGCCAATACCATAGCCATCTCAATTGGTTAAATTTACATAATTTTGAAAACTTCTCACTTAATAGATACAAAATTATTGTTGTTCCCAAATCAGCTGCAGACGAGACCAGAGCTTTCAACTGAAGTTTTACATAAGTGGAATCAAGATCCTGAAGCATTTCTTCAAATAATTGTAAAAGCAGGTAAAACACAGCTATTCTAGTGAAATCCTCAAAACAAAACACAATCAAAGCAAGAGGTGAAAGTGGTCCAGTCACAGCACAAGGTGACTGGTTTAGAACAAAGCTCATAGCAACAGTGTCTTAAGATGCTCAAGGCATTTTGCTTGTTGACTTTCTAGAGGGCCAAAACAAAAAAACCCAATAACACGTGCTATTACGAATATTTTGAGAAAGTTAGCCAAACCTTTAGAAGAAAACTTCCGAGAAATTTCACCAGAGAATTATTCTCCACCACAACAATGTTCCTCTTCATTACTCTCATCAAAAGAGACAATTTTGCCAGAGTTTCAATGGAAAATTATTAGGCATCCCCCCTTTAGCCCTGATTTGGCTCCCTCTAACTTCTTTTCTTTTCGTGATATTAAAAAACTTTAAAGGACGCACCAATTTTTCTTTAAGTTCAATAATGTAAAAAGACTGTCTCTTCGACATGGTTAAATTTTCCAGGACCTGCCCATTTAGTTTTTGTTTAGGGAGGAGACTAAAGGCTGGTATTTATTGGCTTGGTAAAAGTCTCTTGAACGTTGATAAAGCTTATGGGTGGGGAAAAATAAAGGTTTATACATTTTATTTTGTGTTTTACTTTCATTTTCACACACTTATTGAAGTCCTTTCATAAGCCCAAATTCTCTTCTTCTTGAAGGTATCTTAAGCTTAATAATCCTTTCTGGTGAATAGAATTTGACAGAAGTGACTATGTGTGACTTCTGAGTCTAGGTCATAAAATATTTTGCCACTTATGCTTTGCTTTTCCTAAGCCACTCACTCTGGAAGAAGCTAGCAACTATTTGGTGAGAAGAGTCAAGCAGCCCTACAAAATATCCATGTGGAGAGAACCTGAGGCCTTCAATTACGCATCCCACAGACTAGTGGGCCGTGAATGTGAGCAAACTTAAAAGTGAATCTTCTAGTTTTAGTCAAGCCTTTGAATGACAGCCCCAGTTGAAATCTGACTGTAACCACATGAGATATCCTGAGGCACAACCACTATGATAAATTGTCCTTGAATTCCTCATTTACAGAAACTCAATCAGGTAATAAATATTGCAATTTTATGCCACAAAATTTTAGGGTTATATGTTATGAAACAATAGATAGCAATTTCACTCTTTCAACATCCATTTTATTTTTTATACAATCATGCATTTTAATAATGGGGATATATCTAGAGAAATGCACCATTGTGTAATGTCATTGTTGCGTGAACATCATAGAATGTACTTACACAAACCTAGGTGGTATAGCCTATCACACACCTAGACCGTATGGTATGGCCTATTGCTCCTAAACTACAAACCTGTACAGCATGTTACCATGCTAAATACTGTAGGCAAGTGTAACACGATGGTCAGCATTTGTGTATACAAACACAGAAAAGGTACATTAAGAATATAGTATAAAAGATTAAAAAATTGTACACTTGAATAGGGCACTTACCTCAGGTGGTCTGGTAGTTTTCATGGTTACATGAAGATTCCACTGAGATATATTCTGCACCACCCACTGCCATAGGTGACAGTCTTGACTATGTGCACCACCCATGAAGGTCCCATTTACCTTGCTTTTCCTGACTTGTCAAGTGCATGGTGATGTGGTAAGCCAGCACGAGGGCTGAACAGTGTTCTCTTTCTATTGAGTTCTGCAGCTATTTATCCTGAGTTTGGTACCTAGATTTTGTAGACCCCATTTCTTTGACATTCTTGGTAGAATTAGACCCCATTTCTTTGACATTCTTGGTAGAATTAGACCCCATTTCTTTGACATTCTTGGTAGAATCAGGCCATCTTCGTCCCATTGTGCTATGTGTTATGATGCCTAAGGTTATTTTTATGAAAATAATCTGAGGGTAGACCATAGGCATAGGAACTTTGAGCCTGTTGTTTGAGCCAACCCCACAGAGAGGTCAGTTAGCAGTTTTCCCTGAATCAGCATCAGTTTGGATATATATTGCTATCAGTTACTGTGAAACTGGTTGCATTGTCCCTTCACTTTTTCCATCTTAAGAAAACATCTTTAATCCATACAGCATGTTTTCTCTGGTTTTATACCCACTATGATCACAGGCTTTTTTTCTGCTTTAAGATATGGCCAACCATTGCATTAGGGCCTAGACATTAGGTGAACAGAATTACATACAAACCATACTCTAAATACTCTTCATTTTAGGATAAAAATATTGGTACTTATATATACCTTTATTACAATTCTTACGCTTATTTGTCTGAACAGTGTTACTTCATCAAAGTTTATTTGAGCCTTTAGTGGGCACATTAATGAATGTTAACTAGAGAAACATTGTTCCTTTGAGAGGCACTTTAGAAAAAGATTCCTCGGGTCAAATTTTTTAATGGTAGGCAGAGTACTCCATACATAATTCTGAATTAAACATTGCTCCACCAAAATATTCTGTGGCTAAAGATGAAAAATTTTACAATCAGGAGCAACAAAAACTAGACACATTTTTAAAGTAAATCTTTCCCCTCTCTGTCCTTCAGTTGCCTCCTGATGTGTAGCTCTCCTTCCCGCCCCTTATGATTCTGATCTTTCTTCTTCTGCCCCACCATTGACTTCTCCTACTTGCGTTTTGTTCTGAAATTATTTTCCCAAAGGTCATAAATTCCCAAATCGTTTGTTCCATCTACAGATGCACCTTTACCATAAGCCAGATATGTAAGCAACTGCGGAATTTAGTGCATGAGTTCAGAGTTGTACATGAACAAGTAATAATTAACAGTTTTAAAAAAAAAAAACCAAAGAAGAAAATCAAATATTCATCAAATAATTTAGAATTATTTAGGACACATATGGCCCTAATGGTTACTTGACATATCAACTTGTACACCTGTTAATTGGAACATCAGTTGCTAAATCCTGGATGACAGAATGTAATTGGTCTGACCTGATAGAAAACTTGTAGAATTCCTCTTTCCAAAATAAATATCAGGGTCAAAATCATTCATAAAAATAAGAATAAAAGTATTAAACTACAGAAAAATTTGAAGATAGACTATACAATTTATGTCACAACTCAGAGTTAAATAAAACAGGTTTTCATTAAAAATCAAATTATTTATGTAAAAGTTGTGAAACTTAAAATCTTACCAATAATGGATAATTATATAATAAAAGCTATTGTAAATACTCAACAGGAAACTTCAGAACTTTTAATTATTTTGTCATTTATGTTTTACTATAATCTATAATTAGTTTTTTTCTAGTTTATTATTATTTTTATTTATTTATTTTTTTCTTTTTTTATTATACTTTAAGTTCTAGGGTACATGTGCACAATGTGCAGATTTGTTTACATATGTATACATGTGCCGCGTTGGTGTACTGCACCCATTAACTCGTCATTTACATTAAGTATATCTCCTAATGCTATCCCTCCCCGCTTCCCCCACCGCACAACAGTCCCCAGTGTGTGATGTTCCCCTTCCTGTGTCCAAGTGTTCTCATTGTTCAATTCCCACCTATGAGTGAGAACATGTGGTGTTTGGTTTTCTGTTCTTGCGATAGTTTGCTCAGAATGATGGTTTCCAGCTATGTCCATGTCCCTACAAAGGACACGAACTATCCTTTTTTATGGCTGCATAGTATTCCATGGTGTATATGTGCCACATTTTCTCAATCCATTCTGTCACTGATGGACATTTGGGGTGGTTCCAAGTCTTTGCTATTGTGAATAGTGCCACAATAAACATACGTGTGCATGTGTCTTTATAGCAGCATGATTTATAATCCTTTGGGTATATCCCCAGTAATGGGATGGCTGGGTCAAATGGTATTTCCAGTTCTAGATCCTTGAGGAATCGCCACATTATCTTCCAAAATGGTTGAACTAGTTTACAGTCCCACCAACAGTGTAAAAGTGTTCCTATTTCTCCACATCCTCTCCAGCACCTGTTGTTTCCTGACTTTTAATGATTGCCATTCTAACTGGTGTGAGATGGTATCTCATTGTGGTTTTGATTTGCATTTCTCTGACGGCTAGTGATGATTTTCCTTCCACTGTGATCTGAGAGTGCATGATACAATTTCAATTTTCTTAAATTTATTGAGGCTCATTTTTGGCCTAGGTCTATCTAAGAGAAAGTTCCATGTGCTGTTGAATAGAATGTGTATTCTGCAGTTGTTAGATGAAATGTTCTCTATATATCTGTTAAGTCCATTTGTTCCAAGGTATAGTTTAAGTATAGTTTAATTCATTGTTTAGTTGAAATAGTATAGTTTAAATCCAAGGTATAGTTTAAATCTGCTCTTTTTTTGTTGACTTTCAGTCTTGTTGACCTGTTTAGTGCTGTGCTGTCAGTGGAGTATTGAAGTCCCTTACTATTATTGTGTTGCTATCTCATTTCTTAGGTTGATTAGTAACTGTTTTATAAATTTAGGAGCTCCAGTGTTAGGTATATATATGTTTAGGATTGTCATATTTTCCTGTTGGACAAGGCCTTTTACCATTATATACTGTCTCTCTTTGTCTCTTTTAACCACTGTTGCTTTAAACTCTGTTTTGTCTCATATGAGAACAGCTACCACTGCTCACTTGTGGTGTCCATTTGCATGAAATGCCTTTTTCCACCACTTTTCTTAAATTTATGTGAGTCTTTATGTGTTAGGTGAGTCTCCTGAAAGCAGCAGATAGTTGGTTGGTGAGGTCTCATCCATTCTGTGGTTCTGTATCTTTTAAGTGGAGCATTTAGGCTATTTACATTCAATGCTAGTATTAAAATGTGAGGTACCATTGCTTTCTTCATGCTCTTTGTTGCCTGTGTACTTTGCTTTTGTTTTTTGTTTAACTTTTAACTTGGATTTTGTTTTATAGGCCTTGTGTGATTTATGCTTTAAAAGTTGCTGCTTTGATGTTTTCCAGGATTTGTTTCAAGATTTAGAGCTCCTTTTAGCAGTTCTTGTAGTGCTGGTTTGGTAATGGTGAATTATGTCAGCATTTGTTTGTCTGAAAATGATTATATTTTTCCTTCATATATGATGCTTAGTTTCATTGGATACAAAATTCTTGGCTGATAACTGTTTTGTTTGAGGAGGCTGAAGATAGGGCCCCAATCCCTTCTGGCTCATAGGGTTTCTGCTGAAAAATCTAATGTTAATCTGATAGGTTTTCCATTATAGGTTACCTAGTGCTTCTGTCTCACAGCTCTTAAGATTCTTTCCTTCATCTTAACCTGATGACAATGTGCCTAGGCTAAGATCTTTTTGTGATGAATTTCCCAGGTGTTCTTTGTGCTTCTTGTATTTGAATGTCTAGGTCTCTCTCAAGGCCAGGGAAGTTTTCCTTGATTATTCCCCCAAATATGTTTTCCAGGCTTTTAGAATTCACTTCTTCCTCAGGTATGTAAATTATTCTTAGGTTTTGTCATTTAGCACAATCCCAGACTTCTTGGAGGTTTTATTCATATGTTCTTATTCTTTTTTCTTTGTCTTCATTGGATTGGGTTAATTTGAACACCTTGTCTTTGAGCTCTGAATTTCTTTCTTCTACTTGTTCAATTGTATTGCTGAGACTTTCCAGAGCATTTCACATTTCTAAAACTGTGTCCAAAGTTTTCTGAATTTTTGATTTTTTTCTTTAAGCTTTCTGTTTCCCTGAATATTTCTCCCTTCACTTTATTTATTTATTTATTTATTTTTATTTCCTTGTGTTGTGCTTTGCCTTTTTCTGGCCCTGTCCTGATTAGCTTAATAACTAACCTGAATTCTTTTTCAGATAAAACAGGGATTTCTTCTTGGTTTGGATCCATTGGTGGTGAAGTAGTGTGATTTTTTTGTGGGTGTTGAAGAGCCTTGTTGGATCATATTACCAGGGTTGGTGTTCTGGTTCCTTCTAATTTGGGTAGACTCTGTCAGAAGAAAGGTCTAGGGCTAAAGACTGTTAATTATTTTGTCCCACGAGGTGTTCCCTATTCCTATGGGTGTGGCTTCCTGTGAGATAAACTGCAGTAATTGTTGTCTATCTTCTGGGTTTAGCCACCCAGTGGGTCTACCCAGCTTTAGGCTGTTACTGGAGGTTGTCTGCACAGATTCCTGTGACGTGAACCATTAATGGGTCTCTCAGCCATGGATACCAGCGCCTGCTCCAGTGGAGGTGGCAGAGGGTATAATGGACTCTGTGAGGATCCTTAGCTTTGGTGGTTTAATGCTCTTTATTTGTGCTGATTGGCCTTCTGTCAGGAGGTGGCCCTTTCCAGAAAGCATTAGCTGTAGTAGTGTGGAGACAGACGGTGGTGGGTGGGGCCCTAGAACTCCCAAGATTATATGTCCTTTGTCTTCCATTACCAGGCTGCATAAGGAAGGACCATCAGGTGGGGGCAGGGCAAAGCATGTCTGAGCTCAGACTCTCTTTGGGCTGGTCTTGCTGCAGCTGCTGTGGTGAGATGCCCAGGTCACTGGAGTTGTGTACCTAGGAGGATTATGGCCGCCTCTGCTGAGTTGTGCAGGTTGTCAGGGAAGTGGGGGAAAGCCAGCAGTCAAGGGCCTCACCCAGCTCCCACAAAAACTGAAGGGCTGGTCTCACTCCCTCTGCCCCACCCCAACACCCCTGAGTCTGTTTCCAGGTTGAGGGCCAGACGGGCTTGAAAATTTGCCTGAGGCTATCTGCCTCCAAGCTGCAAAAGAAAGGGGCTTTAGTTCTTCTCCTGCTTATGGAGTCTGCACACCTGATTTGCGCTCTCCCCTGAGTTCTGGCCAGGAGACTTCTTGCCTGGTTCAAAATGTTGCAAAGTTTAGCTAGAGAATTCCTTCTCCCTGTGAAGCTTTACCCACTGCTCCTCTGATCACCATGCTGACAGACTCCTGTGGTGCCAGGCAGGAATGGGTTTCTTGGAGACCCAGCGACCTCCCAGGACCTTTCTGCTGGTTCCTCTAACCCCTGCAGGGACAGTCCACCCCTTCAGAGGCTCTGTGGGTCCTCTTGGTATTGATGGTTTATTCTTACCATTGACCTGGAGCTAAAATTTACAGTGCAAGCCTCCGCATGTTGCTCTGTCCAGAGCTGCAATCTAGTACTGGCTCCTGTCAGCCATGATCCCCTGAGTCCTCTTATATTTTACTATTCAATTCTAGTTTATGAAAACCACTTTTCTTTCCTCAAGACTTAGCATAAATGCCCTCAAAAACCTCATTAAAGAACATGTTTGATAATTCACCAGATACACTCTTTTGCAGTATGCGGTAAACATTTAGAGAATGTGTGGCATGAATTAGAGTGTATGATCTGGTTACCCCATGGGGAAAGAAAAAAAAAGTTAGAATTCTTACCTATGCTATTTTATCTATTTTCATTATTTCTTTATGGGATATGACTTATACAAAATATATATATTAAAATATATAATATATGCATATATATACACACATATATATGTATTTACTATATATGAATCAGTTTCCTAATATAATGCACTTACATGCATGTATCTAGGACAATAACAAGAGAGAGTAACTGCAAAATTATTCAGTGAAATTGTCTGTCTATAAAGGGTTCTGATATAGAGATATCTTGCTTAAGATATGGAGAATTATCTTTACCATTAGAGAATTTAGTATTTTCCCAAGGCATGAGAAAGTATTCTTGTATAAAGACTCAAGAAAAGGACTGCCATGAAATTATTTTAATGCAAATTCATTGATGTCATAAAGTAGAGAAAGGTAGTCTATGTCCTGTAATACTGAGAGCTGGATTTTGCAATTTCCTCCCGAGATGAAAAAAAAAAAAAAAAGTTTACATACTTCTCAGTGATAGAAAGAAAACTTGAAAAGAGCCAGAATTATTTTAAGAAGATGTAGCTAAATAGCCCGGTGGTAAGTGAAATAATGCCATAATGCCTATGTCTCACCCACAGGGCCTAGGGATGTATCATGGTATGTGACAAAGCAGAATTAAGGCTGCAGGTGAAATAAAGGTGGATGATCAGCTGACTCGAAAATAAGAATATTTGGCCTAATGTAATTACAAGGGTCCTCAAATGTAAAAGAGAAACCAAGAAGGGAAACAATCTGAATGCTGTGATGTGAGGGAGTCTGTGTTTTTTTTTTTTTTTTTTTTTTTTTTTTTTTTTTTTTTTTTTTTTTTTTTTTTTTTTTTTTTTCTTTCTTTTTTCTCT
>NW_016813597.1:91987-95880 GCF_001698545.2 Rhinopithecus bieti | reverse complement strand
ACATGTATACATATGTAAACAAATCTGCACATTGTGCACATGTACCCTAGAACTTAAAGTATAATAAAAAAAGAAAAAAATAAATAAATAAAAATAATAATAAACTAGAAAAAAACTAATTATAGATTATAGTAAAACATAAATGACAAAATAATTAAAAGTTCTGAAGTTTCCTGTTGAGTATTTACAATAGCTTTTATTATATAATTATCCATTATTGGTAAGATTTTAAGTTTCACAACTTTTACATAAATAATTTGATTTTAATGAAAACCTGTTTTATTTAACTCTGAGTTGTGACATAAATTGTATAGTCTATCTTCAAATTTTCTGTAGTTTAATACTTTTATTCTTATTTTATGAATGATTTTGACCCTGATATTTATTTTGGAAAGAGGAATTCTACAAGTTTTCTATCAGGTCAGACCAATTACATTCTGTCATCCAGGATTTAGCAACTGATGTTCCAATTAACAGGTGTACAAGTTGATATGTCAAGTAACCATTAGGGCCATATGTGTCCTAAATAATTCTAAATTATTTGATGAATATTTGATTTTCTTCTTTGGTTTTTTTTTTTAAAACTGTTAATTATTACTTGTTCATGTACAACTCTGAACTCATGCACTAAATTCCGCAGTTGCTTACATATCTGGCTTATGGTAAAGGTGCATCTGTAGATGGAACAAACGATTTGGGAATTTATGACCTTTGGGAAAATAATTTCAGAACAAAACGCAAGTAGGAGAAGTCAATGGTGGGGCAGAAGAAGAAAGATCAGAATCATAAGGGGCGGGAAGGAGAGCTACACATCAGGAGGCAACTGAAGGACAGAGAGGGGAAAGATTTACTTTAAAATGTGTCTAGTTTTGTTGCTCCTGATTGTAAAATTTTCATCTTTAGCCACAGAATATTTTGGTGGAGCAATGTTTAATTCAGAATTATGTATGGAGTACTCTGCCTACCATTAAAAAATTTGACCCGAGGAATCTTTTCTAAAGTGCCTCTCAAAGGAACAATGTTTCTCTAGTTAACATTCATTAATGTGCCCACTAAAGGCTCAAATAAACTTTGATGAAGTAACACTGTTCAGACAAATAAGCGTAAGAATTGTAATAAAGGTATATATAAGTACCAATATTTTATCCTAAAATGAAGAGTATTTAGAGTATGGTTTGTATGTAATTCTGTTCACCTAATGTCTAGGCCCTAATGCAATGGTTGGCCATATCTTAAAGCAGAAAAAAAGCCTGTGATCATAGTGGGTATAAAACCAGAGAAAACATGCTGTATGGATTAAAGATGTTTTCTTAAGATGGAAAAGTGAAGGGACAATGCAACCAGTTTCACAGTAACTGATAGCAATATATATCCAAACTGATGCTGATTCAGGGAAAACTGCTAACTGACCTCTCTGTGGGGTTGGCTCAAACAACAGGCTCAAAGTTCCTATGCCTATGGTCTACCCTCAGATTATTTTCATAAAATAACCTTAGGCATCATAACACATAGCACAATGGGACGAAGATGGCCTGATTCTACCAAGAATGTCAAAGAAATGGGGTCTAATTCTACCAAGAATGTCAAAGAAATGGGGTCTAATTCTACCAAGAATGTCAAAGAAATGGGGTCTACAAAATCTAGGTACCAAACTCAGGATAAATAGCTGCAGAACTCAATAGAAAGAGAACACTGTTCAGCCCTCGTGCTGGCTTACCACATCACCATGCACTTGACAAGTCAGGAAAAGCAAGGTAAATGGGACCTTCATGGGTGGTGCACATAGTCAAGACTGTCACCTATGGCAGTGGGTGGTGCAGAATATATCTCAGTGGAATCTTCATGTAACCATGAAAACTACCAGACCACCTGAGGTAAGTGCCCTATTCAAGTGTACAATTTTTTAATCTTTTATACTATATTCTTAATGTACCTTTTCTGTGTTTGTATACACAAATGCTGACCATCGTGTTACACTTGCCTACAGTATTTAGCATGGTAACATGCTGTACAGGTTTGTAGTTTAGGAGCAATAGGCCATACCATACGGTCTAGGTGTGTGATAGGCTATACCACCTAGGTTTGTGTAAGTACATTCTATGATGTTCACGCAACAATGACATTACACAATGGTGCATTTCTCTAGATATATCCCCATTATTAAAAATGCATGATTGTATAAAAAATAAAATGGATGTTGAAAGAGTGAAATTGCTATCTATTGTTTCATAACATATAACCCTAAAATTTTGTGGCATAAAATTGCAATATTTATTACCTGATTGAGTTTCTGTAAATGAGGAATTCAAGGACAATTTATCATAGTGGTTGTGCCTCAGGATATCTCATGTGGTTACAGTCAGATTTCAACTGGGGCTGTCATTCAAAGGCTTGACTAAAACTAGAAGATTCACTTTTAAGTTTGCTCACATTCACGGCCCACTAGTCTGTGGGATGCGTAATTGAAGGCCTCAGGTTCTCTCCACATGGATATTTTTGTAGGGCTGCTTGACTCTTCTCACCAAATAGTTGCTAGCTTCTTCCAGAGTGAGTGGCTTAGGAAAAAGCAAAGCATAAGTGGCAAAATATTTTATGACCTAGACTCAGAAGTCACACATAGTCACTTCTGTCAAATTCTATTCACCAGAAAGGATTATTAAGCTTAAGATACCTTCAAGAAGAAGAGAATTTGGGCTTATGAAAGGACTTCAATAAGTGTGTGAAAAATGAAAGTAAAACACAAAAATAAAATGTATAAACTTTATTTTTCAACATAAGCTTTATCAAGTTCAAGAGACTTTTACAAGCAATAATACCAGCCTTTAGTCTCTCCCTACAAAAACTAAGGTCCTGGAAATTTAACCATGTCGAGACAGTCTTTTTACATTATTAACTAAAGAAAAATTGGTGTCCTTTAAAGTTTTTTAATATCAGAAAAGAAAAAGAAGTTAGAGGGAGCCAAATCAGGGCTAAAGGGGGGATGCCTAATAATTTTCCATTGAAACTCTGGCAAAATTGTCTCTTTTTGATGAGAGTAATGAAGAGGAACATTGTTGTGGTGGAGAATAATTCTCTGGTGAAATTTCTCGGAAGTTTTTCTTCTAAAGGTTTGGCTAACTTTCTCAAAATATTCGTAATAGCACGTGTTATTGGGTTTTTTTGTTTTTGGCCCTCTAGAAAGTCAACAAGCAAAATGCCTTGAGCATCTTAAGACACTGTTGCTATGAGCTTTGTTCTAAACCAGTCACCTTGTGCTGTGACTGGACCACTTTCACCTCTTGCTTTGATTGTGTTTTGTTTTGAGGATTTCACTAGAATAGCTGTGTTTTACCTGCTTTTACAATTATTTGAAGAAATGCTTCAGGATCTTGATTCCACTTATGTAAAACTTCAGTTGAAAGCTCTGGTCTCGTCTGCAGCTGATTTGGGAACAACAATAATTTTTGTATCTATTAAGTGAGAAGTTTTTCAAAATTATGTAAATTTAACCAATTGAGATGGCTATGGTATTGGCTGTTGTGTATGCTATTGTCATTCCTAAAGCAGGGCATGAAAAAGATTAATTTTTTTCTGGTGAATTAATGTGAATTGTCTACCACTGCAGGCTTTATCTTCAACATCTTATCATCCCTTCTTAAAATGAGTTATTTATTTGTAAACTTGTGGATGTTGGGGGGCATTGTCCTCATAAACTTGTCATAAAGAATCAGTGATTTTACTATTCTTTCACCAAACATTGTCATAAATTTGATGTTTATTCTTGCTTTAATTTTAGCAGAGTTCATGTTGCTCTAATAGCACCTCTTTTCAAATTTGTATCTTAGTTTTCTTATTGTAATTTTTCAAATTAGATCCTGTTCAGACATGTTATAACAAGGTAGTATATGTTTATT
>NW_016813597.1:62631-89979 GCF_001698545.2 Rhinopithecus bieti | reverse complement strand
TTTTTTTAATTTTTTTTTTCCATTTAGTGACTCTCTTTAAAATAAAATTTACTTTAGTTCAGATATACAAACACTCATAAGATATTTTTATGTGGCTGTCATTCTTCTGGTTGATAAATATTAGGCAAGAGAATCTAGAACTACAAAAAGTGTTTTCTAAATAGTGAGCCCCAGTACTATAGTAGTATAGATAAGATAATGGGCATTCTATATGGGTGATTTTGTATGTGCTGGTGCTGTGTGTGTGTGTGTGTGTGTGTGTGTATTTATATATACATATATAATTTGGTGTACAAAATAATGTGACTGTATTCTTTAAAATTTATGATAGAATTAGTCAAGAAAACATTTTGAGTGTTTAACATCTTGTAAACTAAAAATTAAAAAAATTAAAAAATGTAACAAATCAAGAAAACATTGAATGGAATAATAAAAGATGTCATTTGTGATCATTTTGACCATAGAGTAAATAACATGATGTAAAGTCTATTTTTCAGATATATATCTTTCTCTAGTTTTCCCTTCTCTTTTTTAGTATGCAGTACTGGTTTATTATTTCTGCATCAATATTTATATTTATTAATCTTTTTAAACATTATGCATGTATGAATTAAAAGACTTTTACCTTTTTCACTATAGATTTGTTCTGCTTAATCTCCCAGTGCACTATTTTCTCAGCAGCTCTTAAAAGTTGATAGTTAACCCATAGGATATATATTCAGATTCTATATTTTTCAGCAATTTATCATCGGCTCTTTTTATATGTGCTCTTCAACTTTAAAGCTTTTTTGTTCTTTCACCATTATTTTGGTTTTATATTTTCCCACTGTATTGACTTGAACATTTCTGACAATTTCAATATCAGAAATTTATGTGTAATCTAATTTATTTGGTAGCTTAAAATCTGTAGCTTGCTTTCTTGTATGCCTGTCTACCTGACCCATGAAATGCAGGAGACTGTATCCCAGAAGTAGCAGGTTCACTGCTGCTTTGACTAAGCAAGTCTGGGACACACATGTAGCTAAGCTGCGAGTTTTGCGCCAGGAGTCCCAACACCCACTCCCCCAGGAAGACACAGGTTTGGAGGTTCTCACGTCAGAGAGATCCAGTATTGTAAATATTTTCAATCTGTATGTTTATGTATTTATACACCAGGTAGACAGGCTATGCCCTCTTCACCCCAAGTTGTGCGCACACAGAGTTGTCTTCACCTCCAATTAGGTCCTGCCCTCTTCCACCTGAAAAAGACCTCACACCCCAGGGGTCAGCTCCGTGGCTCCTCGGTGAAGCCTCCCTGACATCGCCTCCCGCACTGGTACCACCCTCTGAGCCTCAGCACAGTCCCAGCTGAAGCCGCACGCTGTGCAACAGGGGCCTGAGGTCGACCTAGCTTTGCACACACCAGGGGCTGCCCTCAGTCCCACCCTCTGCCCCAATGCTCCTGCCTCCCAGCCCCAAGTCCCCAGGAGGAGCCAGTCCCCTAGTCCAGGGAGCCAGGGTGGGCACAGCCTGGGGACCGGGCGTGGGAAGCTGGCCCACAGGGTCGCCCATAGCAGGAACCACTAGAGCGCGCACAAGGGAAACAGACCGCAGCGACGGGTGGGCAGCGATCTCCCCGGAGACCCACGCAGCGGGTCAGGCGCCAGCTGCCGCCAGGTCTGGGCGTGGGGCCGGGCAGGCGAGAAAAGGGCCCGGGGCACCAGGCGGGTTCGGATCTCTAGCGGTCCCTGTGGCGGCCACGCGAGGGCGCAGCTTCCCGCTTTTATGGCCCCTGTCCCAGAAGGGCTGCGCAGCCACCAGGGAGAGACCGGAGGGCCAGCGGTGGGGAGAGGCGGCGGCGCCAGGCGGTCACCGATCAGAGGGCTGAGAAGTCGCAAGCAGGAGACTGGACCACGGCTTCTTCCCCTGTGCCGCTCTCCCGGCCCAGGTGGCCGGTCGCCCTCCCCGGCGAGCAGCGCCCTCCTCCGCTGGGGCCTGCCTGAGCCAGATATGGGGGTCGCAGGCCAGCGCCACAGCCTGGGGACGCTGCGACCTCTGCCCTGGGGAGCGCGCGGAATGCCGGGCGGGGCGACTGTCGCAGACCGTGGGGTCACAGCCCTGCTGGAGGGCAAGGTCTGGCAGGGCGCCGGGGTCCTGGCAGAGGCCGCGGCGAGGGCAGTAGCGGGTGTGCGGGCAGCTGTACACTCGCGACCAGGCTCCAGGACTCCGCGGGGGCGCCCCCTGGTGGCAGCCAGCTCTGGAGCCGTGGGAGGGCGGTGCCCCTGTCCCCAGCCAGGCTGCAGCGCGAAGCTGCTTCCCGGCATGGGGGAGCGGGTGTGGCCCAGCAGCCCGAGTGCCTTACTAGTGAAAAAGCTGGAGTTGCAGCTGCCCCGAGGCGGGGTGGACGTTGGGGGCCTAAGGGGCTCTACCTGGACCTTCTAGGTGTCCTCCTGGGACCTAGCGTTCCTCACCTGTCCTAGTGGACTGATGGGCTACTATGGCAGGGTTGTTTGGAGGATTAGGCCAGATAGTCCCAGTGAAGCCCCATTAGCACCCCCGTCGTCTGGATTTTTTAAAAATTTTTCTGGCTTTCTCAGGAAACTGCGGAATGTGCTGAAATGGGAAGGCTGGACCCTCTCCTTTGGCATCGGGGTTCCTTCCAGGTGCCCCCTCTCTTTAGGTTATTTTCAAGCACACACCTGGCAACATGTGCTCTACCCAAGAGCGCTTCACAGATCTTTCTGTGGGTCTAAAACCAGAATGTTTTGTTCCCTGACCCCGGCCCTCATATCACCCGAAACTCAAGTCTTTTGGTGGAGCTGGCTTTAGACTCGAGTCTCAGTTTAATGCTTGTTCTCTAAGGTCTGCCCAGGGCTCTTATGATGGGGTGTCGTTCCACCCTGTACCTTCCCCAATGCACTGGGAGCCTCAGTTGCAGAGACTTGGAACTGGGAGCCCTCCCCGACAGGGTGGCCTGTCCGTGAACTGGTGGACCTCAGTCCCAGGGTGAGATACCCCAAGCAGGGACTCTCAGCCTCGCTTTTGTACACTCCAGCCATTTAACTTGGTGTGGTGGCCTCCCTGGGTCCCCAGGTCTGTATGGCAGGATTTCTCCCTTGTGTCACAGTGGAGGACACTTAGGCATAGGGCCAGTGAATGACAAAGTCAGGGACATGCTCTGTGAAATGACCCCTAGGCCCTGCAGGTCCCTCCAGGACATAGCATCCCTTGGGCTGCTGCATCAGTGGGCTGTTGGCTTGGGCACCCTAAGCTCCACACGATGTGGTGATGATGCTGGGGAATGTGGGGGCAGGGATATTCGTTCCCCACCTCGGCACAGCAGGAGTTTCTTTCTCTGATGTGTGTAGACACCACTGCATGTGTGGGTGCGGGTGGGGCCCCCATTTTGTTGATTAAGAAAGTGTCCTTCCTGAGGTTTCTGGGGGAGTGAGGGGCACCATGTGTTCCTGGCAGCTGGTTAGGCTGTGGAGGGGCTCAGCTGGCCTCTGTCCTGTTGTCACCTTTTCAGGGCCAGCTAGACCCTGAGCTCTTAGTGCCAGTCATACCTGGTTGCATGCTGCCCCTCATTTGGCATCGCCCTGCCAGACTCCCCCAGCTCAGTCCCTGCTGCGCTTTCTCAGGCCTCTGTGGGCCCTGGATGGGATCGCACGAGATAGCAACTCTGCTGCCTGCTTCTGCCTGAAGTTCGGGGTCCCTGTGCAGGGTGGTCGAGCAGGTCAGGGATCAGCTTTTGACTGAATGTGGTACCTTTCTCCACTCCCCACCCCCACACTGCTGGAACCACTGTGCACGGCTGGCCTGGGGACTTAACTTCATCCCCCAGTCTCCTGCTGGACCGGATTGAGGAGAATACTTGTGCACATGGCTTGACCTGTTGTCAGGGCGCAGTCCAAATCAGAACTAACCAGCTGCTTCCCTGGGGCCAGGGCCCAGGCCTGAGGCTGCCATGACGAGCTCATTCTCTGCCTCCTTGGCCATCAGTGGGTAGTGGTTGGTGGTCCTCAGAAGACATGATGGCCAGGACTGGAGAGCTGGGGGTTAGATCAGGAGATCTCCTGACCATGGGGTCCACAGGGGCTGTCCCTGAGCTGTGGGTCCCAATGGGATGCAGGCATGTGTGGATGCTTTAGGAGATGAGGATGAGTCCTTCTGGCTGGCAGGATCTTGGTGGGCACTGGGCATGTGGGGCCAGGTTAGGTGGGATGGGCAGAATTGGGCCTGGCTGGGGAGTGTGATTGGTGTGGCCAGTGTGCAGCTGGGCCCTCACATCTAGGCTGCACATTTTCAGAATGACAAGCGGTGGGTCAACCATCCCAGCTGGGTATGGGGAAGCAGGCCTACCCAGTGAGGCCCCCACCCTTGTACCGGCCCCAAGCCCAGACTGCGTGCCTGCACTGGACATTGTCCAGCCTTGGCAGGGAAGCCTGGGTGTGATGATCAGATGTTGTGTCTCTGGGTCTCAGGCCTTGGTGGCTCCTAAGGAGATGGGCAGGCATTGGGCAGGGGGAGTGGGCTAGGGGCCACCTGTGCGCATCTGCCCCTGGATGTGTGCCCCCACACTGGCTTCTCAGTCCTCAGGATGACATGACCGGGGCTTCTCACCTGCTCTGTGACTCTAGCTCTGACCTCCTTGCCTAATGACTGACAGACTCTCCCCTGAGTTTGTGGGGACTTTATGTGGGTCTTTATTTGTGAGTTGGGGGTCCCAACCTTCCTGTAGGTAGGGGCCCACCACCAACTACCTTAGGCCTTCTCACTCCACTGGCCTGTGAGACCCAACTGGCCAGACCTGTTGTCCTATTTGTATTTTGCTCTTTTTCTCCTGGGGTCAATCTCCACTGTAAGGGGATTAGGCTTGCCCATCCTGGCATCCACTCATCTGAGCTCCATCTCAGCCAGAGGTCAGCCAAGTGCAGCCTGTCCCTGCCTGCTTTTGTGCCGTTGAGGAGCTAAGAGTGCATTTTACATTTCCAAATATTCAAACAAATCAAAACAAATATGCTTCGTGACACTGTGAAATTTGAATGTTGCCTTTTCATGAATAAAGCTCTACAGGAGTCCAGCCTTGCCTGTTATTTACAGGTGGTCTGGAGAAGGCTGCTGTCTGCCTACAATGGCACAGTTAAGTCCTTGGCACAGAAAATGGTTGCCAAAGCTGATAATATTGACCACTGGCCCTTTAGAGGAACAATTTCCAGCCGGGGGTTTGAGAGTTGTCTGGCAGGACCCCAGGCTCTGGGTCAGATCCTTCCTCAGTCACAGCTGCTGTGGCCTCCATTTGTGTGCCTGTAGAAAGGGGGTGACACGGTGCCTCTCAAGGGGATGTTGAGGCCTTGTGTGCCGGGTTTCAGTGTGTGTGCTTCACAGTTACTCATCTCACCCGCTGAGGTCCCGGGCCTGAGGCAGGCCTGGCTGCAGGAAAAATTGGTCTTCAGCAGTAGGAACTCTGGAAATGAGCTGCCACCCACCTGGAAGGGGTCCCATGGAGCTCACTGTCTGGGTCAAGGGTGGTGCGGAGCTGGTGTTCTGGACTGCATCCTGCTGAGCCCCAACTACTGCAGGCACTGACTTCCTCCCACGAAGAAATCAGAGACAACAGCTGCAGCAGCTCACCCAGGGCACGCTGTGTTCCTTACATGGGCATGTGACAGACAGTGCCTGCTGGGTTCACATCAGGCTGTAGGGAGGGGGCCTTGGTGGCTAAGTTCACTGAGTGACTGCCTGGAGTGGCCAAGGGGTCTCAGGAGGTGTGGCTGCAGCACTCTGTCCGTGAGGGTCTCTCTGATAATTGGTAGAGAGGAGGGAACCCCCAGGAGTTGCTGCCTGAATGAGGGGCTCCAATCCCACCAGTGAGGGCCAGCCAGGGCCCTCCTGGAGATAGTCAAAGGCTGAGCCCCAGCACAGAAGGACACTGCCCTCAGCTGAGTAGCAGCAGGCACCTGGACGTGGGCCATTACAGGGCCATAGCGCACACGCACCATCTCCTGCATTTCAGGAGATGAAGGAGATGGGAGGCTAAGGCTGAAGACACAGGTGAGAACACTCCAGGCACGTAGGGCTGGTCTGGGGTGGGACCTGATTCCCACCCACCAAACCCTGCCCTTTATAGGCAGGTGAGGGACAAAGGACTTGGGGACAACTTCCCTAGGGTCACACTGATGGTCAGGGTTCCCTTAGGGTAGAGGAGAGGCTGGGCCACTGACATGGCTCTGGATGCCTGACCCACGGAGCTCACTGTCTGGCTCAGCTGGCTCTGGGTATCAGGTTGGAGGTAGGAGGGAGCACCCACGCTGCAGATGGGGAGACTAAGGCACATAACTCTTAAGAGTTTTCAGGATGGCAGTGCTCCGTTATAGAGGGGGAGAGCAGCCCAGCCCGGCCACAGGTGAGCAGCTCAGGGGTCTCTGATCCGAGCCCCACAGCCCTGGGTGGCAGTGACATGTGGGATCGGGCAGGTGTGGCTGGGCCAGGCTCTGTGGCAGCCTGGTGCCACTGCTGGTGTGTCTGGAATTGGTGTGTTCTTGGTCTCGCTGACTTCAAGAATGAAGCTGCACACCCTTGTGGTGAGTGTTACAGTTCTTAAAGATGGTGTGTCCAGAGTTTCTTCCTTCAGATATTCAGATGTGTCCGGAGTTTCTTCCTTCTGGTGGGTTCGTGGTTTTGCTGGCTTCAGATGTGAAGGTGCAGACCTTCATGGTGAGTGTTACAGCTCATAAAGGCGGTGTGGACCCAAAGAGTGAGCAGCAGCAAGATTTATTGCAAAGAGTGAAAAAACAAAGCTTCCACAATGTGGAAGTGAACCCTAGCGGGTTGCCGGTGCTGCCTGGGGCAGCCTGCTTTTATTCCCTTATTTGACCCCACCCACATCCTGCTGATTGGTCCATTTTACAGAGAGCTGATTGGTCCGTTTTGACAGAGAGCTGATTGGTCCGTTTTGACAGGGTGCTGATTGGTGCATTTATAAACCTTGAGGTAGAGACAGAGTGCTGATTGGTACATTTACAATCCTTTAGCTAGACACAAAAGTTCTCCAAGTCCCCACCTGACTCAGGAACCCAGCTGGCTTCACCTAGTGGATTCTGCACCAGGGCTGCAGGCAGAGCTGCCCGCCAGTCCCATGCCATGCACCCACACTCCTCTGCCCTTGGGTGACCTATGGGACTGCGTGCTGCAGAGCAGGGGGTGGTGCCCGTCAGGGAGGCTCTGGCGCACGGGAGTCCACCGGTGGGGGGGGGCTTGGGCATGGTGGACTGTGGGTCCCAAGCACTACCCCACTGGGAGGCGGTTGAGGTGGCGAGAATTTGAGCATGCCGTGGGTGGGCTGGCAGTGCTGGGGAACCCAGTGCACCCTCTGCAGATGCTCGCCCAGGTGCTAAGCCCCTCACTGCCTGGGGCAGCAGTGCTGGCCAACCGCTCAGAGTGCGGGCCTGCCCAGCCCTCCCCCACCCCGGAACTTGGGTTGGACCACGAGCGCCACACGCAGCCCCAGTTCCCACCAAGGACTCTCTCTCCACACCTTCTTGCAAGTAGAGGGAGCCAGCTCCAGCTTCCGCCAGCCCAGAGAGGAGCTCCCACAGTGCAGTGGCAGGCTGAAGGGCTCCTCAAGCTCGCTGAGGCTGAGGAGGTGCTGAGACAGAGTGAGGGCTGCTAACACGATTGTCACCTCTCACTGGTGTTTACGGCCATAGCACACTGAATGCACCCAATCTCCTATGATCTTGTAAAGCTAAGCAGGGTCAGGCCTGGTTAGTACTTGGTATGGGATTCCACCTATGAATACCAGATGCTGTAGGCTTTTGGCTTCCTGCTCCCTCCCTCTTTCCCCCTTTTGTTGCTTTGCTTCCCAACTGCCCCTTGACTCTGCTCTCCCTTTTCACCCGCCTGCGCCCCGGCCGCAGCCTGGGACCTCTTCATGGGGGTTTGCCACTGCAGCATTGCCAGGCAGCAGCATCCCACCTCTTCCACCTTGTGGCAGACCCACCAAAATCTGGGCTCCAGCCAGGATGGGGCATACCCGTACCCAACCTCGAAGGGGTGGGTGCAGGTTCCCTGCTGTCCCAGGTGTCTTCCCACTCTTGAAAGACCCAGGCAATTCTATTCACTCATCTGGTCCAAAGCTGGGGGAATGGCCAGGCAGGGACAGCGGGTCCTACAGATGCCAGTCAAGACCTCCACTCCAGGATGCATGGGCTGCTTTCCCTGGGGAAAGGACATTACCTTTGCCAACAATGAGGAAACCTGTCCCTGTGCACCTGGATTACCATTGCTACCAGCTTCATGTAAACTCTAGTCCGGAGGACACAAGAGAGACCCAAGCCTCAGGACCCGTGGGCATGCTGGTGCCATGGCTCCCGCCAGATGGATGGGCACACTTTACAAATCTCGGGGCCCACCACACCAAGAGGACAGGGAGGAGCCAACAAATTAATGACCTTACAAAACGCACCCCCAAAGCAACCAACCAATTCAGGAAAAGACACTTCTCAGGGCTCCATTTGTCCTCCCGCATGGGCGGCCCTGCCACCCTGTTCTGTCCCGGCTCAAGCACCCTCCACCCTATCTTGGCCTTCTCAAAAGGGACCTGTCTACAAGAGCAGAGCACTTTCATTCCAAGTCTCTATTGTTCTTGCTCTCTTTCTTACCCTCTGTTTTTCTCTTCTTCCCCCTCCACCTCATGTTCTGTCTGTGGCCTTCTCTCTGTCTCTCTTCTGCTTTATTAAGCCTGCTTTTGTGACTGTTGATTAAATTTTTAATACAGTTATTGTGTTCTTTAGATTCACAATTTTTGTTGGTTTTTATTGATATCTCATTTTCCTCATGCATCACTTGTTCTAATTTTCTTTCATTGTCTATGTTCTGTTTTTGTTTATTAAGCAGTTTTTTGAAAATTACTTTTTATTGAAAACTGCACTGAACACTAAGTGTCCACTTTTACAATAAACAAATACAATAACCGTAACTCACACTAAGACAAAACATGCTTCTGATAGCCATTATTTTTCTGTTTGAGACAATTTTAAAGTTTTTATTTTTTTGGTCACAAAAATAGGAATATACCTATACAAAAGCTCAAAATAGGGCATTTTTTTTTAAATGAAAAGGCAATGTTTGACAAAAGACCATGAATAGAACATGTACCTAGTTGATACAAATCTAATAGACTTTGTTAAAGTCAGTCACATCTAATACATCTGAAGTGTGCTTGTATAAATTATAATGTGAAGAAAACAGTACTTTATCAGTGTCTAAAAAAGTTGGTTTGGTCGTAGACAATCTGACAAGTTATCATTAAAAGTGTTTCCTGCGACATAAGGAAATGCAACATTATTCTTTTTGAACCCTTTTAGCTGAAGACTTTCCACTCAATAGAATAGCAGAGGATCTGAAACTGAGAAAATAGATTTGAATACAAAGAGCTTGTGAAACTTAATACTTTCTGTTTGTTTGTTTGTTTTGGCATCATTAGAGGGTTTTAGTGAACTTACAACCAACTTACCCACTCAGTATGCAGTTCAGATGTGACAGAGTTTTTCTGCACAGGAGCCTGTACTGTCTTCAATCCTATGAGTGCAGGTGTGTACCACAGGCAAACAGTTTTCTCCCCATTTTGTAGTAATGTGATCTTCCTATTAGCAAAAAGAGGTAACCAGTCCCCGTACATTGAAGGGACTCAAGTCACAAGATAGGGATTTCCTCTTATTTTTTTTTAAATTTAATGTTTGAACTCTCGATGCAACATTCTAGAGTAGGGTGTTCAAGACCTGCTGTGCCCAAAGGACTAATGAAGGAAAAAGCTCTATTTGTTCTTTGCAATTTTATGCACATATGAAAAACTTAACACACAATAACAGCAGTTGGTCATTAATAAGTCACATCCTAGTTTTTCAGCTTTTTGGTAAGCAGATGACATCTTCAGTTTTCTAGCTCTTGTAGATTTAACACTACAACATCAATGATGCGTATATTCAGAATCAGTTACAAAGACCGTCAGATTATTTTTCTTAGTTCATCTATTTTTCACCGTCTCTTGGTCTCAAGTGTATCTGAATGATTACCTTCCAGCGTTCTCTGGTATTTTTCGTTGAGGTGCTCTTGATTGTCCCCGTGTTTTGTTGGTTGGTTGGGAAAGGGAACATGGGAAGGATGTGCCACTGTTGGAAGGTTGTGAGTCACTGAGATGCCTCCAGGGATTACCCCTTCTATGGGTGCAGGAAATCTTCCTGGAGCCATGCCCATGATGCCTGATATCTGTATGTTGCACCATTGAGCTCAGGATGAATTGCTTGCTGGTCTATTAGTGGCCAAGGTGCTGATGTGACAAAGAATTCCTTGTTCACACAGTTTCTTAAGCTTTCTGGGATGCCACCTGTGATGGCTCGGCAGATCTCAGTGGCAGCTGCCTCCCTAATCTCCAGCAATCCTGCTTGCTGTTCCAGGCAGTGTGAGGAGTGCAGATGAGATTTAGTGCATCTTTCAATGGAGCCTGAGCAAAGCTAAAGGGCTCCAACTCGTGCACATCCCTTGTATCCTGCCCTCCTTGATGGCCTATGCTAAGGCTTTCTCCTCCACCAGGCCACCATGGGCTGCATTCACAAGGAATGCTCCCTGCCTCATCTGCTTTATGGTAAAGTCATTGATGAGGTGGTGGTTATGTTTGTTGAGATTGAAGTGCAAGGAGACTCAGTCGCTCTGATGCAGCAAATCCACAGGGTGTAGACCCTCTGCATACCCAGGGACCGCTGGATCCTATCCTGCAAGTAGGGTTCAAAAAATAGAATGCTGAATCCGAAGGCCTTGACTTGAACTGCAACAGCCTTCTCTGTGTGACTGAAGCTGTATGAGGTCCAGTGTCTCCCCATGGAGGTGGGCTACTCCTGAGACCACCTTACAGATCTGCTCCACGTTCTCAACTCGCGTGACTTCCCGCAGTACCTGGTACAGCCACATGTTCCTCTGGTACAGGTTGAGTAGGTCCAGATGGTGGAGTCGGCTGTCTCTTGCACCTCTGCAGACGATATGTTGCACAAAGCAATTCCGAGCTCGCTGGCGGCGTTGATGTCCACGTTGTTGTAACCACTGTCTATCCTCACAATCACTCTCAGGGTCTTGAACTTTTCCAGGTCCTCCCTGGTGAGAGTGATGGTGTGGTACATCATGGCACTCATGGTTTTATTTAGAACCTCCTTGTGGATCTTCTGCATGGACTGTGCATCACAGAAGGCCACGGTGGCCAGGTCCTTCAGAATGGGCATCTTCACAGAGCAGTTGCGGCTGTTCAGGAGTGCCACCAGGGGGCGGGGGTGCAGGGGCTCATTGATAATCTGGGGGCTGATTCCTTCACAAATTCTGTCCAATCGCTTTGTCTTGACTTTGTGCTAATCCACAAAGGCCATACTTTATGGAACTTTTCAACTCTCATATCAAAAGGCCTTTAATAACTTAGGGGAACTCGTAGGAGTCTGCGTGCATGACAGTATGAACCCAATATAAATCTGTCCACAGATTCTATAGTTCACACAATAGGCTATCCGTCTTTTTAAAGGAATACAGCTTCATTGGTTCAAAACCATTTAAGGTGATGAAACCCATTTGCTTGCAACTCAGCCACCATTGCTCAGTCAATCAACGAAACTCACTACGACCCCAGGTCTGGAGTGCCCAGAGTCCACTACTACTGGAGGTGGAGGTGACTCCCCCCTGGTGCAGCCAGGTCCCGTCCCCTGGTCTGAGTGTCAGGGGAAGACTGGGGGCCCACCCCGGTGGTCTCGAGGCTCCTCCCTTGCCTGGGCCCTGCGGACCAGAGGGGCGCTGGCCTCATTAAGCAGTTTTGATAATTATTTTGATTTTTAAAATTATATAATGCAACAACAACAACAACAACAACAACAACAAAACAGAACAAACCTACAAATTTTGACCTTTAAAGGTCAACAGAGATTTTTAAAGGTTGGTATTTGTAGATTTATTTTGTTTTTTTTGTTTTTTTTTTTTTTTCAACTGGGACTTGTTTTCTGCCCTCTCTGTATGCCTTGTAATCTTTTGATGAGATTCAGAAATTTATAAAACAACTGTGTAATGTAGTATGTACAGACTTTCTTACTACAAGATAATACAGCAATCAGTGAGGCTGTTTATTCTGGTGCTTCATTAACAGGGTCTTATATGTGTCTTCTCTGAGCTTGTGTGATTATTTTTAAGGTAAAGGTATTGTTCCCATTATTTTTCAGACACTGTAGTATTTTGCCTCCCCAGTTTATTGTGGTGTTCAATTCTCTGATGCTGTAATTGTTAGACAGGGATCTAGACCTGACATGGCGGCACCACCCAGCATAGCAGGCCCTTTGTTTGAGACTTCCCTTCCTCTTTGAACACACCCGCAGACTTGCATACATCAGAGGTTCCAGCTGGGCAACCACACTCCCCTATGACCTGCAGCTCACCTGCATTCCACAAGTCCGTAAACAGCAGGTTCAGTTAACAGTTTCCAAAGACCCCTTCCTCGACCCTTACTCGACTCCTGCCCTAGTAGTTTCAAGACCCCCCAGGCCCTGTTTGTACAACCAGCTTCCCTACCTCTCGGGCTATAAAAAGCCCCTACCCTCCTCCCTCAGTGTGACTTCCTCGGTCCGCACCTTTGGACTAAGGAACCTCGCCCGTGAGTCCTAATGAAGGCTATTCTCACTGCCATTTGCCTTGTGTCTTCGTTCCTGGTTCGGCTCCAGCCTCAGTTTACCTTTACATTTGGTGCTGAAACCTGGGAGGAGACCCCTCCGCCGGACCCCTGCCGGGTCGGGCAGGCTCTCCTCTCCCCGAGCCAGGACCTTCTTTCTGAGCTGGGAGCCGTTTCACCAAATCCAAGACTCAATCTGATCACTGCTGGGTAAGTTTTCCCCCGTCCTATAGGCCCCCTCTGGGAAGTCCCTGTCCAAAATGCGTGGCCACGTCAGGGGCTCCCTCCAGTCAACTGTGACCTTGGCACTGGGGACAAGGAGACGTCCAACCTCCCCGGAAGCCGCCGTACCCCGCACTCCACGTGGCAGTAGGAGGACGCTGCCATTGCCTCCGGACTGCCCATCTTAGGACCATGGGAACTACCCAGTCCAAACCAGATCAAAAATCCCCTCTGGGGTGCCTCTTGGCGAATCTCCAGACTTTAAGTCTCAGCCAAGACATAAAACAAAAGCAGCTCATTTTCTACTGCACAGTCGCATGGCCGCAGTATAAATTGGATAATCAGTCTCAGTGGCCTGCAGAAGGCACTCTAGACTTTAACATCCTCACGGATCTGACCAACTTCTGCAAGAGACTAGGCAAATGGCACGAGATACCCTATGTTCAAGCCTTTTGGGACTTGCGTTCTCGCCCAGATCTCTGCGCCCAATGCTCGTTAGCTCAGGTTCTACTGGCAATGTCTCTTCCCTCAAACAAGGAGAGGGATGATTCCTCCTCTTTTTCTGAGCCTCCTGATACCCTATCCCAGCCGCCCTTCCTGTCTCCTGCCCAACCTCCTCCTTACCCTGACCCGCCATTATCCCTATCCTCGTCAATGCCTCCCCTCCCTTCCACCCCTCATGTGCCCTTACCAAACCCGACAGATTCTGTCTCCCCTACCTCCACCTCCTCCCCTTCCTCACCTGTCTCAGCCCATACTGGGTCCAGGACCTACCTCCTGTGTCCCTTGCGAGAGGTGGCAGGCACCAAAGGAGTAGTCTTGAGTCCATGTGCCGTTTTCATTGGCAGATTTGTCTAAGGTTGAGGAGCGTGCAGGCTCCTTTTTGGCCAATCCTACTCATTATATCAAAGAGTTCAGGTATCTATGCTAGGCATATGATCTCACTGGGCATGAACTCCATGTCGTTATGACCTCAACCCTGTCTCCTGAGGAGCAGGAGTGCATCCTAGTGGCAGCCAGGCAGCACGCTAACCAGGTTCATTTAACTGACCCCGCCATGCCAGTCGGCACCGAGGCAGTGCCCTCTGCTGAGCCCGACTGGGACTACCAGGTAGGACAGGCAGGTCGCCACCGCCGAGACATGATGGTTCGTGTCTTCTTGCCAGCATGCAGGCAGCCTCTAACAAATCAGTCAACTTTAACAAACTAGAAGAGGTAGTCCAAGGCGCAGATGAAAATACGGCCGTTTTTCTCAGCCGGCTGACCGAGGCACTTATTCAGTACACCCGCCTTGACCTTGCCTCCCCCACAAGAGGAACCGTCTTGGCCTCATATTTCGTTTCTCAGTTGGCCCCTGATATCCAAAAAAAATTTAAAAAGGTGGAAGAAGGCCCTCAAACCCCCATTCAGGATTTAGTCAAACTGGCCTTCAAGGTCTACAACTCCAGGGAGGAAGCAGCTGAGGCCCAATGACAGGCCAGTCTAAAACAGAAGGTACAACTCCAAACCCAGGCCTTGGTAGCAGCCCTGAGGCCGGCCAGCTCCAGGAGCTCCCAGAAAAGAGGTACTACCTGAGCGCCACCTGGTGCCTGCTTCAAGTGCGGCAATGATGGCCACTGGGCCAGGCAGTGCCCTAACCCAAAGGAGCCAACTCGCCCCTGTCCGAACTGTCGACATATGGGCCACTGGAAGTCAGACTGCCCTGACCTAAGGACGGTCGCTGCGCCTCCACGTGACGACCCTCCTCCAGGTATTAGAGGCGCCTTCCAGCTCCTCGACACTGACGAAGATTGAAGAGGCCCAGACTCAGGGACCCCTCTCACTCTCGCAGAGCCCAGGGTCATGCTCCAGGTAGTGGGTAATGCCGACTAGTTCCTGCCAACTCACCATGTAATACTCCTATCCTGCCTGTACAGAAAAGCTCTGGGGCCTATCACTTTGTACAGGACCTATGCCTCATCAATGAAGCAGTAGTCCCTACCTTTCCAGTTGTTCCTAATCCATATCCTTCCTTATGGACACGGAGGCTACCTACTCTGTTTTGCCTTCCTTCAGTGGCCCCAGCCACCCCCCCACTGTCACAGTCATGGGAATTGACGGCACTCCCTCCACCTACCGCCAGACTCCTCCTCTGTCTTGCCGCCTGGATGGCTCCCTCTTCTCGCACTCATTTCTTATCATTCCTTCGTGCCCAGTCCCCTTGTTAAGACAATATTTCCTCTCCAAGCTAGGGGCCTCAGTTCACTTCCGACCCAACCCCTCCCCACACCTCGCGTTCCTCTTCCCCCTTCTCTCACCTGACAAACCCTGCCAGGCTGATCCCCACTCCCGTTTCCAGTCCCCTTAACCCTAAGGTGTGGGACACCTCCACCCCAATCATTGCCCAACACCACACTCCGGTCCACATCCGGTTAAAAGACCCTTCCAAGTTCCCCTCTAGACCCCAGTTCCCTATCTCCCTTGAACACCAACAAGGACTAAAACCCATCATTACACACCTGCTCTGGCAGCACGTTCTAGTTCCTGCCAACTCACCATGTAATACTCCTATCCTGCCTGTACGGAAAAGCTCTGGGGCCTATCACTTTGTACAGGACCTATGCCTCATCAATGAAGCAGTAGTCCCTACCTTTCCAGTTGTTCCTAATCCATATGCACTCCTCTCGCGCGTTCCCCCTGACACCACTCATTTCACTGTCCTTGACCTGAAGGATGCCTTCTTTACCATCCCTCTACACCTAGACTGCCACTTTCTGTTTGCCTTCACATGGGAGCACCCAGACACTCATGTTCCTTCCCAGCTGACCTGGACTGTCTTGCCTCAAGAGTTCTGAGATAGCCCCCATTTTTTCGGACAGGCACTGGCACGGGACATCTTCCTCTGTCCCCTAACCCATAGCACCCTTCTACAATACGTAGATGATCTATTACTATGTAGTCCTTCCTGGGAGTGCTCCCTTGCAGACACTGCTACACTTTTAAATTTTCTAGGCGACTGAGGTTATCAGGTTACCCCGACTAAGGCTCAACTTTGCACCACTACTGTCACCTACCTAGGTATACTCCTCACACCCACTACGAAAAGCCTCACGGCAGATAGAATGAGCCTCATCAAAACTCTCCAGCCTCCTCAGGATGCAGAAGAGATCTTGTCCTTCCTAGGACTGGTAGGGTATTTCAGGCATTGGATTCCCACCTTCGGGGTCTTAGCCAAGCCCCTCTACCAGGCTGCCAAGGAGATACCCACTGGACCACTGTCCGACCCCTCCTTGGTTGCCAACTCTTTCAAGAAGCTTCAGGACTGTCTCCTTTCTGCCCCTGCTCTCTCTCTCCCCAACCCCCTTTGGCCCTTTCATCTATTCACTGAGGAGTGCCAGAAGGTAGCTACTGGGCTCCTAGCCCAGCCGGTTGGATCCACATACCAGGCTGTGGCCTATCTCTCCGAGCAGTTAGATCCCACAGTCCAGGGCTGGCAACCTTGTCTGCGAGCCCTGGCCGCTGCCACAGAACTTACCCAAGACGCCCTCAAGCTTACCCTAGGGCATCCTCTCACAGTCTATTCTTCTCGCCGACTGTCAGATCTCATCACACACAAGTGTCTCAGCCATCTCACCCTGTCCCAGCTTCAACAGTTACACCTGCTATTCATTGAGAACCCTCACATCACTCTCACCACCTCACCCCTTCTAAATCCTGCTACCCCTTGCCCACTCTAGGATATGGTTCCACCACCGCACATTCCTGCCCAGAAGTTCTCACCAACCTGCCACCTGCTCGCCTCGGTCTTTCTGAACAGCCGTTAGAACATCCAGACCGTACCCTGTTCGTAGATGGGAGTTTTGTCTTAACCCCAATGGATGCCAACAGGCAGCATACACTGTCGTAACAGCAACCCAAATGGTTGAAACCGGGCCCTTGCCGCTAGGCACCACCTCCCAGAAGGCTGAACTCATTGCCCTTACTCGTGCCTTACTTCTTTCCTAAGGGCAGAGGGTTAATATCTATACAGACTCTAAATATGCTTACCTTATTGCACATATTCACTCTATTCTCTGGGAAGAGCGCGGGTTTCTTACCACCAAAGGGACTTCAGTAGTCAATGGACCACATATAAAGAGGTTATTTGATGCTCTCCAGGCCTGCAAAGAGGTAGCCATCATCCACTGCAAAAGCCACCAGCATTCTAAGGACCCTGTGTCACAAGGTAACAGCCTAGCTGACTCCACTGCACGGGCCACTGCCCTCACTTCCTCCCCTCCCCGAGCGCCTTTACTCTTTCTTTTCCCCACATATTCCCCGACTACTCTTCCCAGGAACTTCAAACTCTGATGGCCCACCCCAGTGTTACCCGAAACAAGGATGGGCGGGTGTTCATTGACAGCTGAATAGCGCTCCTTCAGACTCAGGCAGTACATATACTGACCGACATACACCACTCTCTCCACATAGGACCCAGGGCTATGTATAACTTCCTAGAACCCATCTTTCACCTTCCCTCACTGCAGGCCCAAATTAAGAAAGTACATCAGCAATGTGACACCTGTTGGGCCACTAAACCCCAAGGTAGGCTCAGACACCCAGGACCTACTCATCAGCTAAGAGGCCACCAGCCAGGAGAAGACTGGCAACTTGATTTTACCCACATGCCCCAACATAAAAAATTTCGCTACCTCAGGATGGATTGAGGCTTTCCCCACCCCTTGAGAGACAGCAGAAGTCGCGGCAACTATTCTTCTAGAGCACATCGTCCCCAGATTCAGTCTCCCCGAACCATCCAATCAGACAATGGTCCGGCTTTCATTTCCAAACTCACCCAGCAGGTGGCAGCCGCACTCCAGATTACCTGGAAGCTCCACATTCCCTACCATCCACAGTCTTCTGGTAAGGTAGAATGCACAAACGGCCTCCTTAAACTGCATCTAACCAAACTCTCTCTAGAAACCTGCCTCTCATGGATAACTCTCCTTCCCTTGGCTCTTACTCATCTCAGGGCAGCTCCACAGGCCCCACAGGGCTCAGCCCTTTTGAGCTGCTGCACGGACGCCCATTCCTCTTCCAGGAGCTGCCAGCCCTCTCCCCTCCCTTAGGCTCCTACCTTCCTTACTTAACCCTCCTTCGTGAGCTTCTAAGAAAACACGCGGACTGGTGTCTCCCCACACCCTCTTCCCTAAACCCTAAAATCGCACTGTTGTAGCACCAGGAGACCTGGTACTGGTCAAGCAGCTGCAGCCCTGAGCCTTATCTCCCCGGTGGGAAGGACCATACACTGTAATCCTTACCACGCCCACTGCTGCCAAGCTCCTCAGCCTTCCCTCCTGGTATCATCTGTCCCAGCTGAAAAGGCACCCACCCAGCATGATTCTAGGTGGATGGCTCAGGCTGTTGCCCCTACTAAACTATGACTTACGCGTGCCAGTAATGACCGTCTGCCTAACCTTCCTCAGCAATCCAGTTTTCCTGAGCCTAGGTAAGACTCCTGCCCAAACTCCCCTGTCAACCCATTCCGCTGGAGATTCTGTCAGAGACCTAGACCCAAAACAATCACATAAGTTCCCACATCTTAGCCACAGTTGAGTGCCAGCCCCAAGGGTGCCAGAGTCAAGTTACGTTTAATTTTAACACGTTGACCTACTGGTGGAACCTGGTATATGCCTTTCTCTACTGATCAGGCTAGAATACAACTGTCCCCTCAATTAACTGGGTAGAAACTAACGGTGGGTGTCCATATCATTATTGTCAAACATGCATCTTTTACTTACCTTCGACATGTCCATACACCAAGTGGCAGCAACCGGCATCAAACAGTTCGGTTAGTCAGATCATACGGAAAAGGAGAAGTGCCTACATTTTCCTTACCATTCCTGACCCGTGGGACCCATGGTGGGCATCAGGTATAGAGGCTCGCCTTTACCGACACAGCTGTGAGTCTTATTCCGTAGCCCAACTCAAGATTTATAGAGCCTACGTCAGGGTCACAAGCAGCCTTGTCAGCCTGGCCTCCGACGTCAAACAATAAGAAGACGTCATCTCAGCTCTAGCCAACCCAGACAACACAGCCAACTCAGACAACAAGCCTCAGGGCAGCGGTAACCCTTTTCTTGGCTAACCCTAGTCAGAGAAGGGGCCCAGGTAGTACATATGGTCAGAGTGCACAATATCTTCCGTTGTTTCTTGTGTGCAGCATTAAATAAGCCCCACTGGTTGTGGTACCTTTACCTAGCCCTTTTAACTCCTCTAACATAACCCCTCCTTTCCCCTTCCCAGCCGAACCCTGGGGAAGTTCCTTTGTTCCAAGACCCACTTAGACAGCAACTCCCCTTTTGCTACTGCACCCCTACTGCTTCCTGGTGCAATTGGACAGGATCGGCGCCTCCAAATCTCACTGCCCCCCCAGGTGGGTATTTTGGTGCAACTCCACCCTGTCAAAACTCTCAAGGCTTCCAACACTACCCTATGCTTTCCCATCTCCCTAGTCCCCAGCCTCACTCTGTACAGTGAAGCTGAGCTATCCTCTCTTCTGTCCCTTGCCCATCCCCGCCAGGCAAGGGCAGTATTCCTTCCGCTAATGATTGGAGTCTCTTTAGCCGCATCCCTCGTGGCCTCTGGCCTTGGAACTGGAGCCTTAACTCATTCTGTCCGATCCTCTGAAGACCTTACAGCCCGATTACAGGTAGCAATCGAAGCTTTGGCAGAATCCCTGGCTTCCCTCCAACGACAGATCACCTCAGTTGCCCAGGTGGCAGCCCAGAATCACAGGGCACTCGACTGCCTTACGGCTGACAAAGGCAAGACCTGGATGTTCCTTAATGAAGGATGCTGCTACTACATCAATGAGTCAGGACTAGTAGAAACCAACCTCCTCACTCTAGAAAAAACCCAAGAAGGACTCCACAAAAAAAACCTCAGGATTAGAGTCCCCACTTGGGTGGTGGCAGTCATCCATGGCCGGCTGAGTCCTACCCTTCCTAAGCCCCTTACTAATCATTGGCTTCTTACTACTCATAGCTCCCTGTATCCTCCGCTTCATCCAGGACTGCATGAAAGAAGTCTTCCAGGTCACTTTCAATCAGATGCGGCTCCACCCCTATACCCGAGTTCCGACCTCTGAAGAACCCCAGGACGACCCATACCAGCAGGAAGCAGCCAGATGAACATGTTGCCCCTTTTTTCTTATTAGGAAGAGGTCAGAATGTTAGGCAGGGATCTAGACCCGACATGGCGGCGCCAGCCGGCGTAGCAGGCCCTTTGTCCGAGACTTCCCTTCCTCTTTGAACACACCCGCAAACTTGCATACGTCAGAGGTTCCGGCTGGGCAACCACACTCCCCTATGACCTGCAGCTCACCTGCATTCCACAAGTTCGTAAACAGCAGTGTCAGTTAGACCCCTTGCTCGACTCCTGCTCTAGTAGTTTCAAGACCCCCCAGGCCCTGTTTGTACAACCAGCTTCCCTACCTCTCGGGCTATAAAAAGCCCCTACCCTCCTCCCTCAGCTCAATTTCCTCAGTCTGCACCTTGGGACTGAGAAGCCTCGCCCGTGAGTCCTAATAAAGGCTATTCTCACTGCCATTTGCCTTGTGTCTTCGTTCCCAGTTCAGCTCCAGCCTGTTTACCTTTACAGTAATAAGCATACAACTTCTTTTCTCAGCAGTCATAAATTGTCATTCTCATTACTCTGTCATTTCCTTTAGCACTCCCTGTTAGGGAGACAGAATCTGGCCATTAGGCAGTAATCCAAAAAGCCAAAACTTTGAACATAGGTTCCACTGTTCTCATTCTATACTGAGGAAGATACTAAAAGTTGGATGTTTTCTCTTGAGCCTAATTGCTGTTCTGGGAAGGAAGAAGGGATGTGGTGAATATAATCCAGACCTGGTTACCTTCTACAACAAGGTTTTCCAACATGCCCTATTTTGTTGTTATTGTTCTGTTTTGTTTTAGGCATTCAGCAGCCTGGAATCATGGTTTTTAGGTTCTGTCTCTAGTGATAAGTGGAAAAGAGGAATGAGGAAGGGACTTACTGGCTCAATTGGAAATGGAAACTAAGAATTCATGACTGTGTGCTCTCCCTTGGATGCCCCTGTTCTACATTAAAGGAAATATCTTTGAAATTTAAAAAGATAAGGAATAATAGGCATAAACCCCAATAGGAAAGAATGAAGAAATAACAAAGGTTAGAGGTGCAAAGGCAAAAGAGGAAACTTTAAAAATGTGGTGTGGGAAATTCTGTTCCAATTGGTTCTGGAAAATCCTAGATTTTCTTCTTTTGCTGCCAAGAAAGCAGACAGAAATTTTCTCCCCTATGCTTATTATGCTTTTAAATCTTCTAAAACTATTTTTGTGCCTCTATTAACATTCCAGGGCATTCACACTGAGAGCCAAAGTCCTCCTCTTCCTTTTGTTATTCCTGTGAAGACCTTGTGGTCTGAGTGCTTTTCCATTGTTTTGGGGGATCTGGAGAAATCTGCACATTTTAGGAGACTTCTATATTAAGCTATTTTGTAAACATTTGTGCCTCCTGCCAGAAGTTTGTGAGAGTAAAAGCGTAGACATTGCGGTTTGGTTCGCCTATTTCATAAACACCAAGGGCAAATGTTTCTGGTTTACAATTTTCAGTCCTATGATTTCAAATGTGATTCTACAAAAAAATCTGACAAAAATTTTATCAGAGCCCAAAGCACCTCAGCACATATGAAAAAGTTGTGTCTTCTATTTCACGTTATTCTTTTTTTCATCTCTGGTTATATCGGTCAAAAGATTTCCTTTTTCTTAGTAGGAACTAACTTAGAAATTTGAACTCTGTATACAAAGTGCCTCTCATTTGGAATAGTTTATTGTATCTACTCACCTTAAAGAATTTTTAAATATCTTAATGCCATAAAAAACTTAGAAACTTACCTGGAATAGAATAAATTCTCAATTGTTACATTATTTCTTAATAAGTTATTTTAATAATCATATATAAAGCTTAGTGGGACTGTGATCTGTATGTTTTCACCTTCCAATCTTTGTGTATGCCAAATTAGCATGTAGTTTTATCTTCATGAGTTTCAAAATAGCATGTTGAATTTATATGTTACATAAAAAGTGAATTAGATACTTTGTATCCACCTCACATTAATAAAAGTTTTGATTTGTGTGTCTAAGTTTACTGCATAGAAAAATTTATCATTAGTGTTTCCATTTACTTTCCTCAACAGGTATCTGAATGATAGTATACTTTATTTCTAATTGCTTATTATATATTAGTGTTTCATGCCATATTTTACAATATTCATATTGCTCCCATATTTTAAACTGTAAGGCTTTTCTTTGCTTTTAAAACAATAAATTAGGTCAGATGCGATGGCTCATGCCTGTAAACCCAGCACTTTGGGAAGCTGGGGTGGGTGGATCGCGAGGTCAGGAGTTTGAGACCAGCCTGACCAACATGGTGAAACCCCATCTCTACTAAAAATACAAAAATTGGCTGGGCACGGTGGTACACGCCTGTAATCCCAACTACTCAGGAAGCTGAGACAGGAGGACCCAGGAGGCAGAGGTTTCAGTGAGCCAAGATTATGCCACTGCACTCCAGCATGGGCAACATTTTGTATAAAAAGAGGAGCACTATATGAAGAACATAATTAAAAAGTCTCTCTAATATCATGGAAATCTTTATTAAATTTTTCTAGTAAATGCTCTGTATGGAAGATTATAATGCATTTATTGTGAAATTTTGTTACTCTAACCGTATGCTAATAATTCAAAATCTGCTCTTTATAGGTACTCAGTTATGGTTGAACATTGTAGTTATCTAGAAAAATTATTCTTCAGTTGTATCTTTTGTTTATTCAGTATTTCACTGGTTAATGTTTATTTAATTTTGTTTCACTTTTTTCTTTTTTTGTTCTTTACTCTTTTCTTTTCCTTTCTTTTTTTAATTTATTATTATTATTATACTTTAAGTTCTAGGGTACATGTGCATAACATGCAGGTTTGTTACATATGTATACTTGTGCCATGTTGGTGTGCTGCACCCATCAACTCGTCAGCACCCATCAACTCATCATTTACATCAGGTATAACTCCTAATGCAATCCCTCCCCCCTCCCCCCTCCCCATGATAGGCCCCGGTGTGTGATGTTCCCTTTCCTGAGTCCAAGTGATCTCATTGTTCAGTTCCCACCTATGAGTGAGAACATGCGGTGTTTGGTTTTCTGTTCTTGTGATAGTTTGCTAAGAATGATAGTTTCCAGCTGCATCCATGTCCCTACAAAGGACACAAACTCATCCATTTTTATGGCTACATAGTATTCCATGGTGTATATGTGCCACGTTTTCTTAATCCAGTCTGTCACTGATGGACATTTGGGGTTGATTCCAAGTCTTTGCTATTGTAAATAGTGCCGCAATAAACATACGTGTGCATGTGTCTTTATAGCAGCATGATTTATGATCCTTTGGGTATATACCCAGTAATGGGATGGCTGGGTCATATGTTTCACTGTTTTATATTTCTGTATTTCCTTGTTAGGATAGGCTGCTTTGCATCATTTGTGTTTTAGTTTTGTGTATGTATTAGAATTTTATGACTATGTTCAACTCTGTACCCTTTAAGAAAGTGTAGAAAAAAAGTCAAGTATTAATCAACCATATGCCTATTGCCAATATAATTCTCTGTTTGCCTGTATAAACATTAATCACACTTTGTTTATGACTTGTGTATTTGTTTTATTAGTTGGTAGTCAATTATTTTTTAATCCTCTCTGGGTGAGTAGTTGTGGAAATTGTTCTAATTTCCACATCTATGTATTAATGAATTCATATTGCTTTTGTGTGAGAAACACTTCAGTGATTTGAAGATAATTATTTTTTGACCTCTGAACTTTTTATTGGCATCCTGCTCCCCAACAATGTCTCAAAACTTCAGTGTCCTTGGTCTCAGACACCACTTTGCCGTCCGCTATCCTGCGGGCGGTGATCTTTTGGATGGTTTGCAGGTATTTGCTGTCCAGGGTATCACCAAGATTGAAGTCCTCCCCATCTTCTAGCAGGCGACATTAGGAGGTGATATCAACTTCCAACTTCACCTTGATGTTCCACAGGGCCTAGTGCTCCTGGGCCTGGTTCCCTTCTGCCTGAGTCTGTGTCAGCTCTCACTCCAGGTGTGGCAGGACCCTGTTGAGTTGTTCCATCTGCATCTACCTCCCTCAGGCTGTTCTCCAAGCTGACCTTCAGATTTCTCATTAAGTCCAGGTCGATCTTCAAGGACTGGACTGTACATCTCAGCTCCTTCAGAGTCATCTCAGCAGCTCCAATCTCAGCGGCCTGCGTGGTGACTATTGTGGTGCTCTCCTCAATCTGCTGGCACCAGTAAGTGTCCAGCTCCTCTTAGTTCTTCTGAGCCATCTCGTCATATTGGGCCTTGATGTCTGCCATGATCTTGTCAAGGTCCTGAGATTTGGGAACATCTACCTCCATGGTCAACCAAGAGCTGGAATCAGGGCTTGTAGACTGTTAACTTCCTCCTCATGGTTCTTCATGAAGAGCAGCTCTTGCTTGTGGACCTCGATCTCTGTCTCCAGCAGCATCTGACTGACACTGGTGTCATCAGTGACCTTGGAGATCCCATGGATATTGCTTTCCACAGACTGGCACATGGTCATCTCTGGCTCACACTTTGAAGTCATCAGCAGCAAGACGGGCATTGTCAATCTGCAGAATGATGTGGGCACTGTCCACAGAATTTGCAAATTCTGAGCTCTCAGGTCTTCGATGGTTTTGAAGTAATGTCTTTAGTCTCTGATCTGGTGTCCCTTCTTCTACAGGTGCTCCCGGATTTTGCTCCCAGCTTCCAGTTCTCACTCTCCAGACTCCTCAATCTGTCCAGGCAGGAGGCCAGGGCTTGCATGGTTTCGCTTTCATTCTGGATGTCCCCTTTACCTGCCAGACCCCTGGCAATCCCTGTGGCCAGGCCCTCAGGACCCAAGCTGCCCCAGGAGCTGGTGTAATGGGACACAGAGATCCGGGATCCCCAGCCTCCAACGCCTGCATAGACGCTGGCAGTGCTGCTGACCTGCTGGGCACTTTAGTTGGGCAACTGGACAGAGCCCAGGGACCGGTAGTTGGTGGAGAAGGTGCGGAGTGAGTGGTGAAGCTCATGCTGTCTGGGGAGGAAGCGAGAGAACAGGACTCAGGTTTGCAGAGAAGCAGAAGGTAATTATTGAAATACTTTATAACTCTATCTCTACTTAGATATTGTTTTTTGCATTGTTATAAGAAAGACATAAATTGACAGTTATTTACAATTTTACAAGAATTTACAATGACAATAATTATATAGTTTAGGTATGTTAAGCATATCGGCATTATGTGACATATCTCTAGAATATTTTTATCTTACAAAACTAAAACTCAGTACACCTGAAACAACTGCCCATGTTCTCCTTTGTTCATCCCTTTACAAATGCCGTCTTATTCTGTTTCTAAGGGTGTTACTACTTTAGATATTTTGTACATGTGGATTCACACAGTATCTGTCTTGTATCTGGCTTATTTTATTTAGCATAATGTCATCAAGATTGTATTTTTATTGTAGATAATAGGTTTTCTGCTTTTCAAAAACGGAGTAACATTATATTATTTCGGTATTCCAAATTGTATTCATTCATTCATTTGTTGGGGGAAGTATGGGTTGCTTTGACCTATTGATTTTTGTAAATAAAGCTGCAATACATATGTGAGAGTTTACATCTTTTTTGCATTCTGTCTTATTGGTCTAGTTGTCTATCTTTGTGCCAGTAACTAACTACTTTGACTACTGTAGATTTATAACATGTTTTAACATCAGGAATTGTAATATTTCTAACAGTTTTCTTTTTTCTCTTTTGAAAATTGTAGAGTTCTTTGTGGTCCCCTGAAATTCCATATACATTTGGAAGTTACATTTTCTGTTTCTGTCAAAAATAAAATTAAGAATTTCATAGGGATTGCATTAAATCTGTAGGTCACTTTGGACAGTAGAGACATGTTCAAAATATTAATTTTTCTAACTGTTGAACAAAAGTATGTTCAAGAGCGAATTGTTTTTCATGTATTTGTAAATTGTATGAATTTCCTTCTGTTACTGATTTCTAGTTTTAATCTTTTGGTCAGAAATTATAGTCTGTAACATTCCATTTAAAAAAAAATCTGATAAAATTTTTTTTTGGCCTAATAGGTTTTCTTTTTTTAGGAGAATATTTTATGAGCTATTGAGAAGACTGTGAGTTTTGTTGTTGTGTGAAGTGTTCTCTATGCATCTGTTACATTACATTGCTTTATGGTATTTTCATGTCCTCTGTTTTTTAATATTCCATCTGACTTTATTATAAATTACAGAGGTGGTGTATTATAGTATTCTACTCTTAGTATATTACTGTCCTTTGCTTATATTCTGTCAAGATATTATGGATATATTTGAAAATCCTCATGTGAGGTGCATATATATATGTGTGCGTATACACAATTATATAAATATATATACATACACAATTATATATATGTTTGTGTATATACACACACACACACACACACACATGTCATAGGTTTCCAGGTTTATTCATAGGTTTTTCCAGTGAATAAACCCTTTTATTATTATTTTGTCCTTTGTCTTCTTTGACAGTTTGAGTTTTAGTACATTTTATAAACTAAGACAGCTTTTTATTTATAATGTATTTTGCATAATATAATTGTGATATACTGTGTCCTCATTTGGTTACCAATTGCATAAAATTTTTTGATACATCTTGCCACTTTTAGTCTGTTTTTGTTATTATATAGCATGATGGCTCATATCTGTAATCCTAGCAGTTTAGGAGATGGGGGTGGGAGCCTAGGAGTTTGAGACCAGCCTGGGAACAAAGCTATACTCTGTCTCTAAAATAAATAAATAAAGTGAGTCTCCTGTAGACAGGATGTAGTTGGATTTTCTTTCTTTCTAATCTCTGTACTCAATTTATGACTATTGGTCAAGAAGGTTAGTTTGTGAGTAGTTAAGTAATTTCCTGAATTTGAAGGAATTACTTTTGACACTTTGTGGAGGAAAAGTTAAATATTAAATTTGAACTCATTTGAACATGGAAACAAACAATGGTCACCAAGTCCCAGAACAGGTTGTGTGAGCCCCTTGAGGCATTAATCCAGTGTTGTTTCAGAGAAATCTCTATTTCAATCTATTCCTATACGTTAGTTATTGAAAAACAGTAGGCAATCTCAAAAAACAAGTTGACCTTTTTGTGTTCCTTGAGTCCAGTCATGAAGAGCCTGGGTGACTGGACCTCATGCCAAACAGCTCATTACAAAAGGAGCTAGGGTCCCAGACTATGCCTAAGCTTTGTGAGACCGCTCTTCATCTGAACATGGATGAGTGGCCGACTCTGGAGTCCAGGCTGTCCCAATCTGGTGGTGAATCCTCCACAGTCTGGTGAGTGTAAA
>NW_016813597.1:51168-59781 GCF_001698545.2 Rhinopithecus bieti | reverse complement strand
GTGATCTCATTGTTCAGTTCCCACCTATGAGTGAGAACATGCGGTGTTTGGTTTTCTGTTCTTGCGATAGTTTGCTGAGAATGATGGTTTCCAGCTGCATCCATGTCCCTACAAAGGACACAAACTCATCCTTTTTTATGGCGCTTATGTGTATATCTCTGACAATTCTCACAATACTACTCTTTTTGCAAAGCCATGGTGAGTGTGTTTTTTAAAAATTAACTATGCTTTTAATCCTCCTGTGCTTACCCTGTATCTGTAATCTATATCAGTTATGCCTTCCCCATGTATCTGTAAGTGTATTTTTCTATAATCGAGTATGAAATTGAGGCCAAATGTGGAGGAAAAGTCAAATATTAAATTTGAGCTCAATTGAACATGGACACAAACAATGATCACCAAGTCACAAACAGGTTGTGTGAGCCCCTGGAGGCGTTCATCCAGGGCTGTTTCAGAGAAATCTCTATTTCAATCTATTCCTATACGTTAGTTATTGAAAAACAATAGACAATCACAAAAAACAAGTTGACCTTTTTGTGTTCTTTGAGCCCAGTCATGAAGGGCCCCTGTGACTGGACCTTATGCCAAACAACTCATTACAAAAAAGGCTAGGGTCCTAGACTGCACTGAAGCTTAATGAGACCTCTCCTCATCTGTGCATGGATGAGTGGCTGACTCTGGAGCCCAGGCTGTTGCTTCCCAGTCTGGTGGTGAATCCTCCATAGTCTCGTGAGTGTAAATATATATAGATATCTTTTCCCTTCTTCCCTTCCCATTGCAATTAGCTTATTGTATCATTTGCTTATTAGATGTGCATTCCCATTTATGTAGAATAAAGTTTGTTACCCTTAAAGGTATTGTGTGTGTGTCTTTTCTTCTCCCATCATGTGTTTTCCTCAGAGAACACACTTATTAAATGTTTTATTTTACTCTAGCAGCTATTTTGTGCCTTGTTTCTTTCCTTCTATCTTCCTTTGTTTTTTTCTTTCCTTCTCNGCCAGCATGCAGGCAGCCTCTAACAAATCAGTCAACTTTAACAAACTAGAAGAGGTAGTCCAAGGCGCAGATGAAAATACGGCCGTTTTCTCAGCCGGCTGACCGAGGCACTTATTCAGTACACCCGCCTTGACCTTGCCTCCCCACAAGAGGAACCGTCTTGGCCTCATATTTCGTTTCTCAGTTGGCCCCTGATATCCAAAAAAAATTTAAAAGGTGGAAGAAGGCCCTCAAACCCCATTCAGGATTTAGTCAAACTGGCCTTCAAGGTCTACAACTCCAGGGAGGAAGCAGCTGAGGCCCAATGACAGGCCAGTCTAAAACAGAAGGTACAACTCCAAACCCAGGCCTTGGTAGCAGCCCTGAGGCCGGCCAGCTCCAGGAGCTCCCAGAAAAGAGGTACTACCTGAGCGCCACCTGGTGCCTGCTTCAAGTGCGGCAATGATGGCCACTGGGCCAGGCAGTGCCCTAACCCAAAGGAGCCAACTCGCCCCTGTCCGAACTGTCGACATATGGGCCACTGGAAGTCAGACTGCCCTGACCTAAGGACGGTCGCTGCGCCTCCACGTGACGACCCTCCTCCAGGTATTAGAGGCGCCTTCCAGCTCCTCGACACTGACGAAGATTGAAGAGGCCCAGACTCAGGGACCCCTCTCACTCTCGCAGAGCCCAGGGTCATGCTCCAGGTAGTGGGTAATGCCGACTAGTTCCTGCCAACTCACCATGTAATACTCCTATCCTGCCTGTACAGAAAAGCTCTGGGGCCTATCACTTTGTACAGGACCTATGCCTCATCAATGAAGCAGTAGTCCCTACCTTTCCAGTTGTTCCTAATCCATATCCTTCCTTATGGACACGGAGGCTACCTACTCTGTTTTGCCTTCCTTCAGTGGCCCCAGCCACCCCCCCACTGTCACAGTCATGGGAATTGACGGCACTCCCTCCACCTACCGCCAGACTCCTCCTCTGTCTTGCCGCCTGGATGGCTCCCTCTTCTCGCACTCATTTCTTATCATTCCTTCGTGCCCAGTCCCCTTGTTAAGACAATATTTCCTCTCCAAGCTAGGGGCCTCAGTTCACTTCCGACCCAACCCCTCCCCACACCTCGCGTTCCTCTTCCCCTTCTCTCACCTGACAAACCCTGCCAGGCTGATCCCCACTCCCGTTTCCAGTCCCCTTAACCCTAAGGTGTGGGACACCTCCACCCCAATCATTGCCCAACACCACACTCCGGTCCACATCCGGTTAAAAGACCCTTCCAAGTTCCCCTCTAGACCCCAGTTCCCTATCTCCCTTGAACACCAACAAGGACTAAAACCCATCATTACACACCTGCTCTGGCAGCACGTTCTAGTTCCTGCCAACTCACCATGTAATACTCCTATCCTGCCTGTACGGAAAAGCTCTGGGGCCTATCACTTTGTACAGGACCTATGCCTCATCAATGAAGCAGTAGTCCCTACCTTTCCAGTTGTTCCTAATCCATATGCACTCCTCTCGCGCGTTCCCCCTGACACCACTCATTTCACTGTCCTTGACCTGAAGGATGCCTTCTTTACCATCCCTCTACACCTAGACTGCCACTTTCTGTTTGCCTTCACATGGGAGCACCCAGACACTCATGTTCCTTCCCAGCTGACCTGGACTGTCTTGCCTCAAGAGTTCTGAGATAGCCCCCATTTTTTCGGACAGGCACTGGCACGGGACATCTTCCTCTGTCCCCTAACCCATAGCACCCTTCTACAATACGTAGATGATCTATTACTATGTAGTCCTTCCTGGGAGTGCTCCCTTGCAGACACTGCTACACTTTTAAATTTTCTAGGCGACTGAGGTTATCAGGTTACCCCGACTAAGGCTCAACTTTGCACCACTACTGTCACCTACCTAGGTATACTCCTCACACCCACTACGAAAAGCCTCACGGCAGATAGAATGAGCCTCATCAAAACTCTCCAGCCTCCTCAGGATGCAGAAGAGATCTTGTCCTTCCTAGGACTGGTAGGGTATTTCAGGCATTGGATTCCCACCTTCGGGGTCTTAGCCAAGCCCCTCTACCAGGCTGCCAAGGAGATACCCACTGGACCACTGTCCGACCCCTCCTTGGTTGCCAACTCTTTCAAGAAGCTTCAGGACTGTCTCCTTTCTGCCCCTGCTCTCTCTCTCCCCAACCCCCTTTGGCCCTTTCATCTATTCACTGAGGAGTGCCAGAAGGTAGCTACTGGGCTCCTAGCCCAGCCGGTTGGATCCACATACCAGGCTGTGGCCTATCTCTCCGAGCAGTTAGATCCCACAGTCCAGGGCTGGCAACCTTGTCTGCGAGCCCTGGCCGCTGCCACAGAACTTACCCAAGACGCCCTCAAGCTTACCCTAGGGCATCCTCTCACAGTCTATTCTTCTCGCCGACTGTCAGATCTCATCACACACAAGTGTCTCAGCCATCTCACCCTGTCCCAGCTTCAACAGTTACACCTGCTATTCATTGAGAACCCTCACATCACTCTCACCACCTCACCCCTTCTAAATCCTGCTACCCCCTTGCCCACTCTAGGATATGGTTCCACCACCGCACATTCCTGCCCAGAAGTTCTCACCAACCTGCCACCTGCTCGCCTCGGTCTTTCTGAACAGCCGTTAGAACATCCAGACCGTACCCTGTTCGTAGATGGGAGTTTTGTCTTAACCCCCAATGGATGCCAACAGGCAGCATACACTGTCGTAACAGCAACCCAAATGGTTGAAACCGGGCCCTTGCCGCTAGGCACCACCTCCCAGAAGGCTGAACTCATTGCCCTTACTCGTGCCTTACTTCTTTCCTAAGGGCAGAGGGTTAATATCTATACAGACTCTAAATATGCTTACCTTATTGCACATATTCACTCTATTCTCTGGGAAGAGCGCGGGTTTCTTACCACCAAAGGGACTTCAGTAGTCAATGGACCACATATAAAGAGGTTATTTGATGCTCTCCAGGCCTGCAAAGAGGTAGCCATCATCCACTGCAAAAGCCACCAGCATTCTAAGGACCCTGTGTCACAAGGTAACAGCCTAGCTGACTCCACTGCACGGGCCACTGCCCTCACTTCCTCCCCTCCCCGAGCGCCTTTACTCTTTCTTTTCCCCACATATTCCCCCGACTACTCTTCCCAGGAACTTCAAACTCTGATGGCCCACCCCAGTGTTACCCGAAACAAGGATGGGCGGGTGTTCATTGACAGCTGAATAGCGCTCCTTCAGACTCAGGCAGTACATATACTGACCGACATACACCACTCTCTCCACATAGGACCCAGGGCTATGTATAACTTCCTAGAACCCATCTTTCACCTTCCCTCACTGCAGGCCCAAATTAAGAAAGTACATCAGCAATGTGACACCTGTTGGGCCACTAAACCCCAAGGTAGGCTCAGACACCCAGGACCTACTCATCAGCTAAGAGGCCACCAGCCAGGAGAAGACTGGCAACTTGATTTTACCCACATGCCCCAACATAAAAAATTTCGCTACCTCAGGATGGATTGAGGCTTTCCCCACCCCTTGAGAGACAGCAGAAGTCGCGGCAACTATTCTTCTAGAGCACATCGTCCCCAGATTCAGTCTCCCCCGAACCATCCAATCAGACAATGGTCCGGCTTTCATTTCCAAACTCACCCAGCAGGTGGCAGCCGCACTCCAGATTACCTGGAAGCTCCACATTCCCTACCATCCACAGTCTTCTGGTAAGGTAGAATGCACAAACGGCCTCCTTAAACTGCATCTAACCAAACTCTCTCTAGAAACCTGCCTCTCATGGATAACTCTCCTTCCCTTGGCTCTTACTCATCTCAGGGCAGCTCCACAGGCCCCCACAGGGCTCAGCCCTTTTGAGCTGCTGCACGGACGCCCATTCCTCTTCCAGGAGCTGCCAGCCCTCTCCCCTCCCTTAGGCTCCTACCTTCCTTACTTAACCCTCCTTCGTGAGCTTCTAAGAAAACACGCGGACTGGTGTCTCCCCACACCCTCTTCCCTAAACCCTAAAAATCGCACTGTTGTAGCACCAGGAGACCTGGTACTGGTCAAGCAGCTGCAGCCCTGAGCCTTATCTCCCCGGTGGGAAGGACCATACACTGTAATCCTTACCACGCCCACTGCTGCCAAGCTCCTCAGCCTTCCCTCCTGGTATCATCTGTCCCAGCTGAAAAAGGCACCCACCCAGCATGATTCTAGGTGGATGGCTCAGGCTGTTGCCCCTACTAAACTATGACTTACGCGTGCCAGTAATGACCGTCTGCCTAACCTTCCTCAGCAATCCAGTTTTCCTGAGCCTAGGTAAGACTCCTGCCCAAACTCCCCCTGTCAACCCATTCCGCTGGAGATTCTGTCAGAGACCTAGACCCAAAACAATCACATAAGTTCCCACATCTTAGCCACAGTTGAGTGCCAGCCCCAAGGGTGCCAGAGTCAAGTTACGTTTAACTTCTCCGCCTTTAACAGTTGCTGTGACTGGTAGAACCCGGTCATATGCTTTCTCTGTGATCAGGTAGAATATAACTCTCTCAATTACTGGGTAGAAACCAGTGGCAGGTGTCCATATCATTATTGTAGCATGCATTTTACTTACCTTGACATGTCATACACCAAGTGGCAGCAACCGGCATCAACAGTTTGGTTAGTCAGATCATACGGAAAAGGAGAAGTGCCTACATTTTTCCTTACCATTCCTGACCCGTGGGACCCATGGTGGGCATCAGGTATAGAGGCTCGCCTTTACCGACACAGCTGTGAGTCTTATTCCGTAGCCCAACTCAAGATTTATAGAGCCTACGTCAGGGTCACAAGCAGCCTTGTCAGCCTGGCCTCCGACGTCAAACAATAAGAAGACGTCATCTCAGCTCTAGCCAACCCAGACAACACAGCCAACTCAGACAACAAGCCTCAGGGCAGCGGTAACCCTTTTTCTTGGCTAACCCTAGTCAGAGAAGGGGCCCAGGTAGTACATATGGTCAGAGTGCACAATATCTTCCGTTGTTTCTTGTGTGCAGCATTAAATAAGCCCCCACTGGTTGTGGTACCTTTACCTAGCCCTTTTAACTCCTCTAACATAACCCCCTCCTTTCCCCTTCCCAGCCGAACCCTGGGGGAAGTTCCTTTGTTCCAAGACCCACTTAGACAGCAACTCCCCTTTTGCTACTGCACCCCTACTGCTTCCTGGTGCAATTGGACAGGATCGGCGCCTCCAAATCTCACTGCCCCCCCAGGTGGGTATTTTTGGTGCAACTCCACCCTGTCAAAAACTCTCAAGGCTTCCAACACTACCCTATGCTTTCCCATCTCCCTAGTCCCCAGCCTCACTCTGTACAGTGAAGCTGAGCTATCCTCTCTTCTGTCCCTTGCCCATCCCCGCCAGGCAAGGGCAGTATTCCTTCCGCTAATGATTGGAGTCTCTTTAGCCGCATCCCTCGTGGCCTCTGGCCTTGGAACTGGAGCCTTAACTCATTCTGTCCGATCCTCTGAAGACCTTACAGCCCGATTACAGGTAGCAATCGAAGCTTTGGCAGAATCCCTGGCTTCCCTCCAACGACAGATCACCTCAGTTGCCCAGGTGGCAGCCCAGAATCACAGGGCACTCGACTGCCTTACGGCTGACAAAGGCAAGACCTGGATGTTCCTTAATGAAGAATGCTGCTACTACATCAATGAGTCAGGACTAGTAGAAACCAACCTCCTCACTCTAGAAAAAACCCAAGAAGGACTCCACAAAAAAAACCTCAGGATTAGAGTCCCCACTTGGGTGGTGGCAGTCATCCATGGCCGGCTGAGTCCTACCCTTCCTAAGCCCCTTACTAATCATTGGCTTCTTACTACTCATAGCTCCCTGTATCCTCCGCTTCATCCAGGACTGCATGAAAGAAGTCTTCCAGGTCACTTTCAATCAGATGCGGCTCCACCCCTATACCCGAGTTCCGACCTCTGAAGAACCCCAGGACGACCCATACCAGCAGGAAGCAGCCAGATGAACATGTTGCCCCTTTTTTCTTATTAGGAAGAGGTCAGAATGTTAGGCAGGGATCTAGACCCGACATGGCGGCGCCAGCCGGCGTAGCAGGCCCTTTGTCCGAGACTTCCCTTCCTCTTTGAACACACCCGCAAACTTGCATACGTCAGAGGTTCCGGCTGGGCAACCACACTCCCCTATGACCTGCAGCTCACCTGCATTCCACAAGTTCGTAAACAGCAGTGTCAGTTAGACCCCTTGCTCGACTCCTGCTCTAGTAGTTTCAAGACCCCCCAGGCCCTGTTTGTACAACCAGCTTCCCTACCTCTCGGGCTATAAAAGCCCCTACCCTCCTCCCTCAGCTCAATTTCCTCAGTCTGCACCTTGGGACTGAGAAGCCTCGCCCGTGAGTCCTAATAAAGGCTATTCTCACTGCCATTTGCCTTGTGTCTTCGTTCCCAGTTCAGCTCCAGCCTGTTTACCTTTACAGTAATAAGCATACAACTTCTTTTCTCAGCAGTCATAAATTGTCATTCTCATTACTCTGTCATTTCCTTTAGCACTCCCTGTTAGGGAGACAGAATCTGGCCATTAGGCAGTAATCCAAAAGCCAAAACTTTGAACATAGGTTCCACTGTTCTCATTCTATACTGAGGAAGATACTAAAAGTTGGATGTTTTCTCTTGAGCCTAATTGCTGTTCTGGGAAGGAAGAAGGGATGTGGTGAATATAATCCAGACCTGGTTACCTTCTACAACAAGGTTTTCCAACATGCCCTATTTTGTTGTTATTGTTCTGTTTTGTTTTAGGCATTCAGCAGCCTGGAATCATGGTTTTAGGTTCTGTCTCTAGTGATAAGTGGAAAAGAGGAATGAGGAAGGGACTTACTGGCTCAATTGGAAATGGAAACTAAGAATTCATGACTGTGTGCTCTCCCTTGGATGCCCCTGTTCTACATTAAAGGAAATATCTTTGAAATTTAAAAGATAAGGAATAATAGGCATAAACCCCAATAGGAAAGAATGAAGAAATAACAAAGGTTAGAGGTGCAAAGGCAAAAGAGGAAACTTTAAAATGTGGTGTGGGAAATTCTGTTCCAATTGGTTCTGGAAAATCCTAGATTTTCTTCTTTTGCTGCCAAGAAAGCAGACAGAAATTTTCTCCCCTATGCTTATTATGCTTTTAAATCTTCTAAAACTATTTTGTGCCTCTATTAACATTCCAGGGCATTCACACTGAGAGCCAAAGTCCTCCTCTTCCTTTTGTTATTCCTGTGAAGACCTTGTGGTCTGAGTGCTTTTCCATTGTTTTGGGGATCTGGAGAAATCTGCACATTTTAGGAGACTTCTATATTAAGCTATTTTGTAAACATTTGTGCCTCCTGCCAGAAGTTTGTGAGAGTAAAAGCGTAGACATTGCGGTTTGGTTCGCCTATTTCATAAACACCAAGGGCAAATGTTTCTGGTTTACAATTTTCAGTCCTATGATTTCAAATGTGATTCTACAAAAAAATCTGACAAAATTTTATCAGAGCCCAAAGCACCTCAGCACATATGAAAAGTTGTGTCTTCTATTTCACGTTATTCTTTTTTTCATCTCTGGTTATATCGGTCAAAAGATTTCCTTTTCTTAGTAGGAACTAA